>NW_018128036.1:918765-938478 GCF_001952655.1 Monopterus albus
GCTACACAGTATATCAGCAGATGGGGTTAGACATTGAGAACATTTTATATGACAAGACACATTTTTAACTTTGTTTAGATCAGATTTGATGTCTTTCTACTGTATGTGTCTGTGGTCACACTGGGTAAGGTGTGTTTTGTTAAACCATAAGGCTACTACTGTCTATAGCAATGTTTTCTAAAGAACCTCTGTTTCCTAGTTCTCAGGCAAGACCCTTTATTTCTTTTATCTGCTGTTGTTCTATTTCGTTGGTTTGTCTGAGCTTGTTTCAATAGAGAAAATGGAGAGCACACATTTAAACCGCTGTCAGTCTGTTTCTTATGACACCACTATATCACAGTGCCTGTTTTTAAGAATGAAGCAGCCAGTTCTGAGAGGAAAAAGGGATAGTAAACAATATTTGAGTTGTTATTCATGTAAAAAATAATGGAGTGGTTCGTGTCACTAAAGTGCAGCAGGTGTCAGTTATATGCACCACTCACAAAAGTATAAAAGACCATTTGAACATGATGTCACAAAGGGAGCACAGCCGAGCTAGGTCAAATTTAACCATGAAAAATATGGATCACTATGCTATTTTTTGATACAGAAAAGGTTGAAAATATGACCACAGCCTCATACTAGTAAGCCTGTTAGGCATCAAAGAGATAAGCCAGGAACAGACAAGGATTAGGAAAAATACGAATAATCCGTGAAAAAAGTTGTTGTGTGAGGAGATTCAGTGGAGAAGTGAGAACCTGTACAGGATTGGCATGCTGCCTTACAATGAGAAATACTTAGGCTGTTTTGCTTCTTGTGATTTAAATTATTATTCCTACAAACGTGGAAGTTAGTAATCTTTAGAAAACAAGACTTGGTGTGCATAGTTCAAGAGGAGCTGTTGCTGACAGTGGAACTGATGAAGCAGAAGAAATCACACCAGCTGTCAGTCTCACATGGTTCTGGGTTCGACATCCCATCACAAACTCCATTATATGGCAGGACACATATTCTTCCTGTTTAAAATGAGCGGCATACACAATTGTGTTTTCAATGCAGATGCAGCAGTGAAGTTCCATGTTTTCACCTGCACAAATACGCCCAGACTTGAAAGCCAGCTCCATTACTTTTCCTGTTATAGGAAACTGGAACCCATTGATGGAGTTTGTGCAACATACAGAAAACTACTATTCACTACAGTGAAAAATGGTAAAACTCAAAGTAAAACTAGAAACAAAAAGACCAACTCACTACTACTGCACAGTGCAACGACTCCCTCTTGTGACCTAATTTTCCTGTGTGAAAAAAAGTGTTTTAAGAGCATTGCTCAAAAGGCCTACATTTTCCTCTGAAGTTATCTTATTGTGTCTTGTAAAACCTAAAAACAAATTACACACTACTTTAAAGAGGAATGTTAAGCACTCAATTTGCATTTTACCTAGACATGACTCATCATGTAGCATCACCACTTCCTGTTTCCATGTTCCACAGAGCAGGAGGCCACTGCTCCCTCTGCTAGTTAACAACACAGTTGTTTTGTGAAGACTGTCTTCTCATAAAATGAACCCCAGCGGCCATTTGTGTATACAATTTATTATGGCAGTAGTTATGTTATAACCTTTAGCATTTATTTAACACACTATCAGTAGTTTCAGCAAATGCACCAACACAACGTTTACATTCAAGTTACAGTGCCCTGTAATGGTTGTAGTAATTATGGCAGGAGGAAGTCAGGTATAGTCGTTATAGAGCAACAAAGTCCATTGAAGGAAGGAGGTCAGGGTGGGTGGTAGAGTCAACAAAACATTAGATTTTAACATAGAACGTTGCTGTTTGCTTCCAGTTTAACAGCGAAAGTGCTGTGTTGTTTTAACTATGACCACAAGTACTTTCCCTGAGCCTACCAAGTTATTTAAATCTAACCAAACCTTTTACATTGCTTTGTTACATCATAAAAGGGTTAGATGTTTGTTTAAATTTTTTTAGGTTTATCTGTGGCATATCTCCTGTTGATGGTAGGGACCCTAATTCTAGAAACAGTCCTATCGAGGGCAGGAACAAGTGAAATGGTTGTTCGGGTTGCAGGAATTAATGTTTTGGGTGTTGTACAAAAATTACAGCAATAAGTTTAAGGTAGCTTTTAATGTAATTTTGGTTGGTGATTCACCTGACAAACTTTCCAATCTTGCGTGCCTCTATAGGCAGCCATAAAATGATTTCCAGTTTAATTGGCTCTGTTAATACAATCATTTGTAAGATGGCACCATGGGTCAATATCCCAATCTAAAATGGCTGACTCAGGATTTGTCTTTCTCCCTCCCTTTTTTTTCTGTCCACACTGACCCATAAGGGGTGGGCACTAAAACTAAACATTCATTGCTGTAAGAACCTACAATAATTCACCAGAATGCCAATATACTGTATCTCTTTCTAATGGTTCCCCAGCCTATTCATATAGTGTCACACACAAACTAAATTGTGACAAGCTAGTGTACATAAACACTAAAATTAGTATTATTGGATATTACGTGTGATTACATATCCTAACTCTTGTCTTCTGTTTGGGGTCAGTATGACCCCAGAGCTACTTTAGTGGTTGAAAAAGTATATTCACCTTTCTTCTTTTACCATGATACTTAAGGACATTTCCGATTTTAATAAAATCTGTAGAAAAATTATTTTAACTTGACATTGATGTTTTTTATGTCTGTAATCAAGCAACTACTCACTCTTGGGGTCAAAATGTTTCATGACTTAAACTCCATTAAGTGCTATGTATTGTATGGATGTTTTGCATCTCTGATTGATGTAGAAAGTAAACAAAAATGTTCACACACATTCAGATGGGTGTGTAGGGTCAGGTGCTAGTTGCACAACACCATTTTCCCAAGTCTGTTTCCTGTAGTCTTGGGCTCTTTGGCATCTAAATTCCATCCCACTACTCCATGGTGGTTCCATTTGGTCACATCTTCTTGCATACAAATATATCTGTCCTGATAAGAGACAGTCATGATTAAACTGACACTGATGGCTGTTGGTAGGAAACAGAAAATAAATAGCAGTGTCCTGTGTTCATATTCAGATCTTCACTGGCCAACCCCACTGCCTAAACCTTGTCCTTTTGGTAACCTCACGCTGCTTCCACCTTTGCTCATGATAGATGACAGCTGTAATTTATATAGCCCTTTGGGTCATTTGTATGCATGTGTAGCACCAGTTGTCTTTTATTTCAGGATGGATAGTCTCTGTAAAGAAGCACTTAAATTTGTCTATACTTGTAATCTTAAAACAAAGAGAATCATAGAAACTACAATAATGATCGTCTCTTTCACAGACACATTCCAGCTAGTTGCCAACAACCCCGTCACATTTTCTTTGTCAGTATTTTTGTAGTTGACTACTGAGCTTCCAGCTAAATTTCAGCTTTCAACCCCTTGCTAATATCTCATAGAAAATGAAGACAGGCAAAATGCTCCTTTTCTCAGTTAAACTTCAGTCCACGTTGTGGATGTTTTTTTGTCATTTTTGCCCAAGCTACACTCAGTAACCCATAATATCAAAATTAAAACGTTTTTAGAACTTTTTGGTAAATGCATTAAAACTCAAAAACTACACATTCAGTGTTGTGTTCTTAATGACTGTGGCTCCAGTAGAAAGCCACACAGACCTTCCTCTGTGAGACTGTGGGTGACAGAGTTCGAGTCAGGAGACTTATGAAGATATTGGGCTTCTACTGTCAAAGGAGCCACAGTGGAGCCAATTTAAAGGCCACATATTTTTCATGAAACTATAGTAGGAGTTATCATAGCAATGTTCCAAGCAGGAGCAAAGTTGAGGTACAGATGTAAAAAAGAACTGCATCAGCAATCTTGAGAGTGGTTCTCGTGTCCATACACACACTTTCCTTTTTTAATGTTTTCCATTTTTGACAGTTGTTAAAATTTGTGCTCTCCTTTTGTTTTGAAGTTATTGGTTTACATGTCAAGAGGTTTTTTAAAGACAAATGAAAATGTGAAAGTAAAAAGTAGCCAAACAAATGCTGTGTGGTTCTAGTTTAAAGATGTGCTGTTTGTGATTGTTTGGAATATTTACTAAAACCTTACACACCAGGCTGCATATTTCACTCAGCATACAAAAGTCTTCCTGTTTTCCCAGTATCAATGAGTGCTGCACTAATTTATTGAGTTTCATTCTCTCTATTAAGCAAACATAAGTCTCATGTTTAACTGTTTATCCTCCAATCTCATTATACATCTTTAAAGAGACTCCTGTTGCCTTCATGTTTGCCTATTCTTTTCAAGAATGCTCATCCCTGCTCAGGCAGTTAGGTAACTCAAGGGGTTCAGGTCCTGGCTTTTGAAACAGGCCTAATGAACTCTCACCTGTGAAACTCTTTTTCTCTGTCATTCTCGATTTGAGGAGTTAGACAAAATGATGTAGTTTAAAACACCACACACACACACACACACACACACACACACACACACACATCCACCCATATACAGGCAGATGTAGAGATGTGAGAAGCCCATAGGGAATTTTATGGAGTTGGAGGGAGGCTACAGTGGAGGCTGGTTGTAGGCCCATTAACGTCACCCAAATTGATTAATATATAGCTGATTATTATCACCTCGGCTCAGCTCTCAGCTGGGCCCTCCTCAGCACCCTCTGAGGTATCAAAGTCTTTACTTCAAACCCAGCTCTACCTCTCTGCTCGGTTCTATTCCCCATTCTGAGCCTTTCCTACTTTTCCCTCTGAGGCCCCATTTCTGCAGAAACCCTGGTATAAAAATGTGTCTGAGAGCGAGCAGACCCATTAAGCTGAGACAAGAGAACGCCGTTATTGGCTGTGACTCAGCAGTGCAGCTGCACAGGTCCTGTCTCTCTGTCTGTCTCTGAGGGGGCAGGACAGAGCAACTACAAAGTCATGCTCAAATTAAAGTCAGTCTTGTGTTCTCGCCTCTAAGTATCCGGCCTCCCCCCAACAACCTCACCCTCACACCTCTTTCCTTCACTTCAACAACTCACCTTGCAAAATTAAAGAGGTTCTGTCAAGATGAGAGCCTCCCAAGACAGCCAGCCACCGTCTCTACTTCACTTCCTCTGCCTCCTCTTGTCTTACACAGAACGAAAAAAACTGCAGTGCACACTTGTTCCTGTTAAGCCTCTAAGATGGAGGGTTTGACTGAACTGGGCTTCTGAAGGCTGGTACTTGTTTCTTTTTAACCTCCCTGATCAGTGCTAACACATGTTGTGCAGAATTGGTAAAAACATGAAAAAATGTATTTTTTAATTTTGTCACGGTCCCTTAGTTTGGGAAGCTTCCAAATGAGAATTGTGTGTAAAATGAAGAACATCTGATGTATTGGTACAGCCATAAACTCTTCATTTTGATTGTTATTTTGCATAAAAGTAGTATGACAGTCTTCAGTTGCATCCAATAGTTGTGTTAAAAATATTTGATTCATAGGGTTTAACAGCTTCTGTTTTCTGGTAACTTGGTTCTAAATGAGCCACTGAATGGCCAATAAATCCATTGTCCATATTTTCTCTGAGGAGTATCATTGTTGCCAGTTGCTGTATGTTGCTGTTACATCTGCTTCCAACATTTTGGTTACGTTGTGTTATTTTGGTCAAGTAGCACCAATGAACTATTAAAATATGTATAATATATACAAATTTCATTAGTGGATCAGTGTATAAATGTAGCAGGTTGCAACCTTGTCTCCTAGAAAGGACATTACCAATTAGCTTGACAAAATATGTTTTCTGATTCACTATCTGGTTAAAATCTAACAAAATAACCACAGTTGTTTTCATTCTATGAGAAGATTTTCTCTGTATGCTCTTTGATTTGCCCCTTTAATCTGTATCATGAATAACAGAGTCAGGAATAGAAGGAGTCTGATGTCTTTCATCTACAAACATATTTTTAGTGCCTATCATTATGTACACTAGTCACACGTGAGGCTCGTTAGACAGCATTTGGGTGGAAGATACACAATATTTACATCATTTTCAGTTTCCCAAAACATTTGGACTATTAAGTAATCTCTACACCCTTAAAACATTCTAATCAGAACCTGGATTATAAAATAATTGATCTACAACCAAAAAATCAATAAATGCAGATGGATAATTAATAGGTTTAAAATGTGTTGGTGCCAGTAGAGATGGTCCATATACAGTCTTATGCAAAAGTTTAGGCACCCCTTGATAAAAAACTGATTTTGGTGATTTTTTATTTGAACAGATGTTAACTCAGTTTCTCTTGGAAATGGAAAAAATGCACAATATTTTCTGCAAACAGTGATGCATAGTTACTTCTTATGCCATAAATTGAACAAAAATAAAAAATAAAAACATTATTATGGCATGGTGCAAAAGTTTGGGCACCCTAAGAGTTCCAGAGTCTCAAAGTCTCTCACAAGGTATCAGACCTTAATCAGCTCGTTAGATCTGATGCACAGCAACAGCTGTCATTGGTAAATGCCAATTTCAAAGCTGTACAAATACTTTGACTCTTCAAACCTTGTGCACACACTTGTGGACACCCAGCAACCATGGGTTCCTCTAAGCAGCTGTGTAAGACCCTGAAAATGAAAGTTATTGACGCCCACAATGCAGGAGAAGGCTACAAGAAGATAGCAAAGCGTTGTCAGCTTGCAGTTTCCACAGTAAGAAATGTAATTAAGAGATGGCAGATCAGGGGAACTGTGGAGGTCAAGATGAGATCTGGAAGACCAAGAAAACTCTCGGACAGAACTGCTCGTATGCTGGTCAGAAAGACAAATCAAAACCCCCATTTGACTGCAAAAAACCTGCAGGAAGATTTAGCAGACTCAGGAGTGGTGGTGCACCGTTCCACTGTGCAGCGATGCTTGCACAGACAAGGCCTTCATGGAAGAGTCAGCAGAAGAAAACCTTATCTGCGTCCCCATCATAAAATCCAACATCTGAAGTATGCAACAGGACATCTACAGAAGCCCGATGCGTTTTGGAAACAAGTGCTGTGGACTGATGAAGTTAAAATAGAACTCTTTGGACACAATCAGCAAAGGCATGTTTGGAGAAAAAAAGGAGCAGCATTTCATGAAAAGAACACCTTGCCAACTATTAAGCATGGGGGTGGATCTATCATGCTCTGGGGTTGTGTTGCAGCCAGTGGCACAGGAAACATTGCACGGGTGGAGGGAAGAATGGATTCCACTAAATACCAGCAAATTCTGGAAGCAAACATCACACCATCTGTAAAAAAGCTGAAGCTGAAAAGAGGATGGCTTCTACAACAGGACAATGATCCTAAACATACCTCGAAATCCACTATGGAATACCTCAAGAGACGCAGGCTGAAGGTTTTGGAATGGCCATCACAGTCCCCTGATTTAAACATCATTGAAAATTTGTGGGTAGATCTTAAAAGAGCTGTGCATGCAAGACGACCAAAGAATATTACAGAACTAGAAGCCTTTTGCAAGGAAGAATGGGAGAAGATCCCAAGTACAAGAATTGAAAGACTTTTAGCTGGCTATGAAAAGCGTTTGCAAGCTGTGATATCTGCCAGAGGAGGTGTTACTAAGTACTGATTGTGTAGGGTGCCCAAACTTTTGCACCATGCCATAATAATGTTTTTATTTTTTATTTTTGTTCAATTTATGGCATAAGAAGTAACTATGCATCACTGTTTGCAGAAAATATTGTGCATTTTTTCCATTTCCAAGAGAAACTGTGTTAACATCTGTTCAAATAAAAAATCACCAAAATCTGTTATTTATCAAGGGGTGCCTAAACTTTTGCATAAGACTGTATGATCAGCCCAGTGAAGCACATTTACACACTGCAGTGTGAATGGTCTGTACAGTGTACAAACCCTATTTTCCAAAATGCAATAAAAACTCAACTGTTTGATTTGTTAATTCACTTGAACCTGTATTTAACTGACCAAAGTACAAAGAAAAGGTTTTCACTGTTTTCACTGACCACCTTAATTGCATTTGGTAAATATAAACAAATTTAGAATTTGGTGCATGCAACACATAAAAAGTTTTGACAGAGGCCTGTTTACCACTGTGTTATATCAGCTTTCCTTTGAATTAAACTTTTTAAATATTTGAGAACTGAGGATACTAATTGTTGCAGTTTTGCAAGTGGAATATCAGCCGATTCTTGTCTGATTGTCTAATTCTCCTCTTCGTCATACGCCACACATTTTCAGTAGGAGACAGATCTGGACTGCAGGCAGGCCAGTCAAGCACACGCACTCTGTGGGTAAGAAGCCATGCTGTTGTAGTATGTGCAGAATGAGGCCTGGCATTGTCCTGCGGAAATATCCATGGATTTCCTGGGAAAAGACATTGCCTTGATGGCAGCATATATCACTCTAAAATCCCAATATATGCCTTCACACCAATGGTACCTTCACACATATGCACGTCACCCATGCCATGGGCACTGATGCACCCACACACTATCATACCTTTCACTGATAACAATCTGAATGGGCTGTTTCATCTTTGGCATGGAGAACCTGATCTCTATTTATCCCGAAATGTGGACTTGTCTAACCACAGAACACGTTTCCACTGTCTGCCATTCCATCTGAGATGAGCTCAGGCTCTGAGAACTCAGCAGTGTTTCTGATGTGTGGCTTCCTCCTTGTGTAATAGAGTTTCAGGTTGCGTTTCTGGATGCAGCAGTGGACTGTGTTAAGTGACAATGGTTTTCCAAAGTCCTCCAAGCCCATGTGGCTATAGTCATTGTGGTAGCATGGCGGTTTCTCATGTAGTGCCTCATGAGGGTTCGAAGGTCATGCACATTCAATAGCGGTTTTTGTCCTTGGCTTTTACGCAAGATTTACCCAGATTCTCTGAACCTTTTCATAGTATTATGTACTGTAGATGGTAAAAGACCTAAATTGTTTGCAATCTTGCTCGGCTGCACCTGCCTCTCTCACCTCCCTCTCTTTGTTTTTCAGTCCCTGATCACGTCACCTTGCACACCTCCCACTCGTTTCCCTAATTGAAACCAGCTGTTTTCACTCAGTCCTTCACCTTATTTATACCCAATTCACTTTCCACTCTCTTGCCAGTTCGTCGTGTATTCAGGCTGACAACCAGTGCCATTCTCCTACTCCTTCTCATAGTCTTGTTACCATTGGTTTTTGTTCTTTCAGTCTGTCTACCCTGCCTTGTTCCTCAACCATCCTCCACAGACTATTCTCCTCTGGACCATTACTCCATTCCACCCTTCCAGCCTCCACTAGCCATGTCGGTACACAGTCATCAGATCCCATCTACCACCCACCGGCCAGACCGGGAGTGACCCTAGCATCCGTAGCTCAGCCTATCTCATCATATCCATCTGTCATCTGTTATTCTCTGCTAGCTGATCAGCACCCTGTCCTACATTTCCTAGTTGTTTCCTTTTTACGTCACTTTTATATATATGGTACAGCACAAAAGAAATTCTGCTTGCACTGAAGTCAGCCATCTGGGTCTGTTCATTTCTTCACTCACTCACCCTCCAACAAGTGAGTGACCCTAACAGAGAGCTACAGCCCATCCTGACAAAGACTGAGCCTTTGGTGGATGCTCCTTTTATACCCAGCCATGATACCCTCACCTGTTACCAACTAGCCTGCTATTGTGGAATATTTCAGAATGGTGTTACTGGAATATTCTATAAACCTTCCAGTCTATTTAGCCTTTTCCTTTAAGTTTTTCTCAGTGTGTTTCAGGCATCAAATTCTAAATTTGTTTATATTTACAAAATTCAATTAAGTTTGTCACTGAATACACAGAAAACTTTTTCATTGTACTTTTGGCAGTCAAATGAAGGTTCAAAAGAATTAACAAACCGCAACTGTTAGTTTTTATTGCATTTTGGAAAATGTGCCAACTTTTCTGGAAAAGGGTAAAAGCAGAACAGTCCAGGTTTTGGATGAATCAGCAGATATTTGTTAAAGAGATTTTTCAGGTGAAACAGTGCAGAGAGTACAGAGCTATTAAAACTGACTGACAGCTGTGATCCAGCTGTGCCTTCAGCATCAGAAGCTGACGTGCTTCAGTTGATGTTTCATTTCTCTTAAAATTTGTTTCTTCTCCTTGCATCTTTTCTCCCCATCTCTCCTTGCATTTTCAGTAAGATGGGACTAAGGGCACAGACACATGAAAGAACTAGTAGTGACGAAGGCCAACTGCTGTATTGCTTCACGTCGCCTTTGCCTGGGCCAGTTGGGTTGAAAAAGTGACACTTGAAGAGACCCCACAGATTACAGCCAATGGCCAATGTTGAATCTGCGTCAGCCCGTTGGGCCTCATTAGTGAGAGACAGACCACTCTGATTGGCTGCTGAGCTTCACGAGTCAGTGTATGAGAAAAGAACAGCTGGGGAAAGCGCCTTCAGCCTGTTGGTGTAATATCCATGATTTCACCCATTTAGTGCAGTTTCTCTTTGTTTTTCACCTCCACAACCAAGAGACCAAGGGCACAAAATTAGTGCCATTTACGACTTCTTATCACACACATTCTCCATTAGAAGCAGCTATAAACAGCAGCTGTGTTGAACCAGAGGTGTTTTGTTGATAGCTTATACTTCTAGCTCTACCTCAGCTTTTGTTCTTCCTCTTTCTGAATGGCAAATACAGATACCGCCACCTGATGGTAGGGAGAGTTATTTCCCTCACGCAGGTGCAGAATGTATGGGCTAGTCGGCCATGGTCTGTAGGCTGTAGTCTGAGCGGTGTGTTCAAGTGTCACTTTTTCACCTGGCCCAGACAAAACTGATGTGAGGTGACGCAGTAGTCGGGTCTTTGTCGTTGCGAGTTCTTTCATGTCTGCTTGGTGTGTCTCTGCCCTAAGATTCAAGGAAAAGCTGCAAGTGAATGAAAGATGAATGCACTTCAGGAAACTGACATACACCAATTTAAAAAGTCAGTGTATCCTGGGGCAAGGCTGATATTTTAAACTTTAAGTTGCCTAAGCAGAGCATAAATAATATATAATAATAATAAAAAAAATTATATTGACAGTTAACAGTTAAATAACTCTGGCTATTTAGCAAAATAGTTTGCAGATTTGCTGATATTTAAAATGTTTCCTAATGTCTAACTGACTAGGTGACAGGGTTGCAGGGGGGGAGACAGAGATATAAATTAAAACTCCATTCTGGTGTACACATCCCACATCACACACTCCCACAGACATCCAGTTAATTGTTTTGTCAGTATTCACATAAATACATCACTACACTGCAGTGTAGTATCACAGAACAGATGGACCACAGTGATTCAACAAGAGCTTCTCCTAATAAACAGACAAACAAACCAGCCTAAACGCCTGTCCAGGCCTGCTGCTGTTTGTTGAAGGTGGTGAAAGTTTTTTCTGACCAAAGCTATTGTTTTAACTGTTGATATGTACAATGTGATGTGATTTTGTTTCACTGAAAATCTGTTACATGGCTGTCTTTATTGCTTAGTGATCAAATTGTCTTTGTTCAGTGAATAGACTGATAATGGTAATGATGATTTTGATGTGGTTATTTCAAACATTGTGTATGTTATTCCTTCCTCTGCCTTTTAGTTGTTTTTACGTTTCACTGTCTTTACATTGTATATAAGCAAATTCACCTTCTCCAGTGTAGATGGATGTGTTTTTTACACTGACTTGCTTGTTCTCTCTTTTTTAGTAAATAAAAGAAAGACTAGAGGGATGAGTTCAGATGGACTTCAACTAAAAAAAAAAAGAGAAAGAAGAACAACACGGACACAGAAGGACACTAAAAAAAGATCAACTAAAACAACAAGAACAGATTTAAAATGAAGTCCGTCTATCCAAGAGTGAAAGGGATCTGAAATGATGGATGCATGATGTTTCTGGGTCTGCTCTGAGGCCAGAGCCTGAACCGTTGAGCCTGCAGTCCAGGGGGAGGGGAGCCTGCTGGCTCTGACCCCTGAAAAACAAGCCTTGCTGAGTGGTGGAGACAAATTAGAGAGGTCACCATAAAACATTTTATTTTTGTAAACTTTTTTAAGTTTATGATTTCCACAAAGAGCTAATGTTAATGTATGTATATACATATTATATATTATATGTGTGTAATATAGTAAGTATGTTTAAAAAAAAGAAAAAAGAAAAATCTTGGGGAAAATGTTATGTGGCTTTACAGTTTAAAAGAGGAGGATGAGGTGAGGAGGTTTCATCTTCCCTTGTCTTCTGATTGCCTCCCTCCACCACATCCACCCCCTCACCTTCTGCTGGATGGGGTAGGGGTGACAGGGAGTGTGCTCACTTTGTGTGTGTGTGTGTGCCAAGGGGTGAGTGGGTAACTTGTCCAGCAGACATGTCACTATGTGATAGTTATTTAAATATGGAGTACTCTTCAGATAGTAAGAAGCTTTTTGAGCCTGTCTTCCACTAATGGACTACAGAAGTGTAGTTTTTACTGTTCTGGCTAGGTTTGTCAAGTAAACTGCGCTCAGTAGATTCCAGTAAATAAGCATAAGAATAAGAAATATCCCTACATTTGCCTGTCCAAAAAGAAATAAGAAGAAAACCTGGCGTGCACGAGTTGAAAGGTCAGTAGGTCATGTCTGCCGGAGGCCTGGTGGGCCCCGACATCGCTACCAACCATCACTGTAGTGTTGTGGTTTGAGGTGGCTGTGTCTTGTATAGTGAACTGCTTTTGTACATTGTGTTGAGTAGGTTAACGTAGGGGTGGGGAAAATAGGCAGTCTGAGGAAGGGTGTAAATTAAAAACATGGGAGCTGTCTGCTTGGAAGCATCACAGGAAACTCTCCCATCCATCTTTGAACATGGCCCTCGGCATCCACCGCTGAGAAGGGATGGCATGACGAGCAGGGGAGAGGAAGAGGGGAAAAAAAAGCACTGATATAAAAAGAAAAAAGAAGAGGGGGGGGGGGGGGGGAGTCACAAGCAAACAGTTTTACTAAGAGTCTCTTTAAACCTTTCTATTTATATGGAACTCTACTTTACTGACATCCTTCTATATTTAAACGTTGTACTAATAACATGCTGTCAGGCATGGTTGGAGAGTCAATTGTAGCCATTTACTAATGTTGTATTTATTGTATTACCAGTAAGAAGAAAAGACATTTATATATGAATATAGATATATCTATTTGTGATCTGCAACTCTTGGACATAACTTTGCCTTTGATTTTCCACTGTCATGCAGGATCCAATGTACTGTCAATGTATGATGAGGTTTCTACTTGTGTGAGGTTTTGTTCTGTTGACATTCATTTGGTTGTGTTTCCCTTCAGTTCAGCTACTGAATGTAACTTAAAAACTCTTAACTCTTTTTAGGTAGATGTTGTTGTTTTATATATACTTAAAAAAAACATACAATACTCTGTAAATATTATATACATGTAAATGATATAGCAAAATGTTTCTGATGATATGCTGGACTTCTTCTTCTACTGCTGACCCAGACAGACTGTAATGCCATTGCCAAAAAGAGTGAGGAAAGAGATAGGAGGAAAAGATGAGTGAAGCATTTAAATGAAACACCAGTGCCCTGCAACCAGTGGGAAGCCGATGGGAGAGACAGAAATGTGTAATCGTTACAGGATAAGGCAGAATGTTTCTCAGCCAGGCTTTTCAAATTCTTGTAAGAACAAGAACATGGGGAGTGGTCTGTCCTGTTTGAGAGAGAAAGACTGAGGGAGAAGGTAAATGTGAAAAGAAATGTTTTGAAATATTGATTTCTCTTCCAGTTTTCTTCTCGTCTCCATTCTCTCTCTGTGTCTTTTTCCCTTGAATCTTAGTGTTATCCATGTGCCGGTGGTGAGTGCTACTGTATATAGGGGGCAAGAAAGAGGAGGAGGAAGAAAAAAGTGGGCATACATCTTCAGTGGCATGTGGGGTGGACAAAATAAAAGAAACTTCTATTATGTATATCATGATATTGACATCACACCCTGAGGAAAACCTGTTTAAATGTCTGTCTGTCTGTCTGTCTGAGATTTTCCTACTGCAAGCCAAAACTATGCAGTTTCTCATGCAAGATCTTTAAATCCTTATGCAGCAATTCCCTGCGTCTTACCCGGTTAAACTAGGACAGTTTTCATATCAGGTGGTGTAATATTATTTTTCAATGCATACCCTTATGCTGGAACCTACACCTAATGACTTTTCAAGTGATTTTGTGTCGCAGACAAATTTCCAAAACCAAACAGGAGGCAGCATAGTGGGCACAGAAAAAGC
This sequence comes from Monopterus albus, assembly GCF_001952655.1. NCBI lineage: Eukaryota > Metazoa > Chordata > Actinopteri > Synbranchiformes > Synbranchidae > Monopterus > Monopterus albus. The sequence continues at coordinate 932,973 of NW_018128036.1, forward strand.
TGTAAATACATAAGACATCTTTGGGTAAATATGACGGAGACTCCGGTGACTCCATGCCTCAGGAGGCACTGCTCTGTTGCATTGTTACAAAAGAGGAGAAACTGGTGGAGCTGTGGAATGACCAAGAAAGTCTGTTTGACCCTCTTGTTATTTATTGTCTAGTTATTGTCTCCTTCAGTCAACCAGGTTCTACATTCCTCTGGTGTCTTCTCTTTCTCTTTTGGCTGTTTTTTTCTTAGCAAAACACTGCACACACAAGTGCAGCTGTAGCCAAACACAGGAGCCTATGGGAAGTAGTCTCCAGAAAACCCTAGTTGCAATTAGTTTCCCTGCAGCATCCCCAGTCTTTGCCAAATCATAGTCTATGACTAAAAACTCTGTGATTAATGACACATTGTCTTTAATGTGGGAGGTTGTCAGGCTTTATTTGTTATTTGGCCACTGAATGCAATGTTCTGTCAGGTGCTTCTATTGTGTGTGAGGGTAAACTACAATGATCTTCCAGCCTTGATTGCCAGTCAGGTGAATGTAGCACAGTGTAGCTGAATGAAAGCAGGACAATGTGGTGCTATACATGATTGTGAATATTACAGCTTTCATGGCAATTGTTTTTTTTTTTGTTGTTGTTGTTTTTACCAATGAAACATTTCCATTTGTGGTGTACTCTGATTTATTTAAAATATATCAATATTTTTATTTATCCTTTTTTACAAATTGCTTGGTTGCTAACACAGTTTATTTGGTTTTGTAGCTGCTTTTCATTATTTTGTCCACTTCCTGTGTGTGCAGTGAGTAATGGAGTGAACCGAGGTCCTCCTGGGGTGGTGACCAACATTCTGGAGGCCTTGTTGTTCTGATGCAAAGAGAGGGCCACAAAATTATAAAACTGAATTTCTATGAGGGATGTTTCATTTTCTCTTCCTCTTCTTCCTCCTCTTCTTCCTCTTTTCCTTTCTTGTCTAGATATAAGTCCCAAATCAGCAAAGGCACTGGTGTTTCAGTCTGTGTGAAAGTGATACCTCGTTGCTGCATTTATTTCTCAGTTGTTCAGAGTACATGTGGCACAGTGGACAAGATGGTGGGTTCATACAGCACTCTGGCTGGATATCTAGATGAACGTCTTAAAGCTACTTCAAAAACTGAGGCTAAATGAGTGTGTGTGGGTGCATCCAGTGGACAAACTTTTTCAAAATACCCACCACCATCCCTCTGCAGCCCACTGCTGAGTTGTTTAACTGGGATAACACTCTGGCAGATGGGACGTGGCAACTGAAACGGATGATGTAAGGCATGAAGACAAAAGAAAAGAGACTGTAATTTTACAGAAAAAAACTGATGAAAAACAACTAACGATGTCAATCTTAGCAGAGAGTCAGGTATCCTCTGATCTCTGTCGTGTTCTTCTAATTCTCAAAGTTTTTAGTTTTTTTTTTTTTGTTGTTGTTCTTTTCCATTGTTGGTTCAAAACTTTGGCCCTTTTTACATGTACTGTAAATGCTGTCCATCCATCAGTGGTTGGAGAGATTAAAAAAGGTGTGAAGCGGCTTTCAATCTAGCTGTGGAATTCTCTATGGCTGATTACTGTAACTCTGAGACACCCTTCTGTACAAGCTAGCATATCCTCCTTTACTTTGAGCCCTTAAACTTTCCATTTGTGTTCCCTCCAGGAAACCCTGCCTTTAAGTGCAAAAATACCTACACCATAGCTAGGCCCCACCCTTTTCACCTGATCCACAGTACACACACTATATGAAAAAATCCTTGAGCTTCCTACCAAAACCTACGTGGTTCTTCTGCAAAACTTTCCCATTTCTTTACATGATGTATACCTCAGATACAAGCCACTAAAGCAGCTATTATTCTCTGAAACGTCCTGGTAACCAGACCTCATTCATTTCCCACCCACCCCCCCAGTGCAGCCTAAGTGGAGCCCAAGTAGAGCCCAACTTCAATACATAAAGCAAGCCACACCTACCTCCCCACTAACCCGGTGACCTCTACCATAAAGGCCACAGTATACTTGCTGCAAAGACCCATTTTGGCAGGTTTGCTCAAACTAAAAGACATGTACGAATGCTGCCCACACCACCCTTAACTTGCATTTATCATCAGTTGATATCAAAGTACCTCGCAACGTCCTGGGAGCATCTCTTTGTTAATGTTATCTTATCTATACCCTTTTTTATATAAACTCTATGTAAAGTAAAAGTCCTGCTTTTCAAAACAACACTACAAATTTCTGTTCTTTTCCCAAATTAATTAGTTAGGATTAGCATAATTTTTTGTGCTAAAGTTTCATAACATATCTTGTATTTCTCTTACATGTGGTCAGGCTCAGCAAGCACAAAAGTAAGTACTATGCAGCAAGCATAAAAGATGACACATACAGTACTTTAGACTATACAAATGTATAACTTAACCTGTGTCATCAGCTACTAGGAAGAGTATTAAGTGACAAGAAACACATGACACAAAAGCTCTTATAAGAGAATTTTCTGTTTTGCCAGGATTAGGCAACTAAAACTACATAGTTAGAATTAGAGAACTATCCCCTTTACACCTTTACCATATACAATCCCAAACTAGAAAAAACTAGAGTGTGTATGTGGCAATGTGTTCTGCTCTAATTCTTTGTCAGCAATTTTGACTTTTGCCATAAGTATACTGTTGTCTTTACACATCCACGTCACTCCCAAACATGAACGACCTCCCAGTCCTATGCAGCTCCCCAAAGCACAAAAGGTTGAATGGTAACTAGTGAGTAAAACAGAAAGAAAAACATGAATTTTCTTCCATTCTGTTTCTATTTGTATTTTTTTGGTATGTTTTATCTGTTTGAGGCTTCAGTGTGCTTTTTGTGTTCCTTATGTACAGGTCCTCGTTTTCTCTCTATCAATAGCAGAACCTTGTATTACTGTACATTAGAAGAACAAGGAGACTCTTCATGTGATTTCAACTTAACCTGTTTAATCAAAGTGTTTCTTTTTTCTAGGTTTGGTTGGTTATATTTCTTTTTGCTAGTTTTTATTTCTGTATGCTCCCAATGTGCTTCAAAGAATCAATACTATTTATTACAATATCAGTACATTATTATCACAATTATTATTATTACTACCATTATTATTATTAATAAACATTTCTTTCCTCAGTAACTCCCTTGTTAATTCTGTTAATGAGGTTGAAGTGGTTTCACATACCCTCTACATAAACACAGCTATTCATGAATACATGATGGACAACAACAAAAAAAAATTGTCTTTTTAAAGTGAAAAACAAGTAAATGCAGTATACTGTGAATTTATAAAATAGGTGAACAAAAAGCAAGTCCCCAAAATATAAAGCAAAAAATGTTAGAGTAAGGGGTTTAAGGTTAGCCTTTGGTTAAAGTTAGGGTTAGGCAAGTAATGGTTACATGTTAGGGTCATAGTAAGTCTTGATGAAATGAATCTAAGTCAGTGTAATGTCCCCTTAAGTATTTGTATGGGATTGGGGGATAAACAGCTCCTTCCAGTGGAACACACATACTTTTCTTTTCCCTACTTGTAAATTGATATCACAGATAACATCTGTTCTGGATTCAGATCAACTTCAGCTGGAAAAGAGTCATATTAGCTATCAGTTATCAAACATTTTAATATACTGTATTTTACCAGAGCTTTAACTGGGCATGTTTGATTTTTGTCCATTAGACTAAATATGTGTACTTTGTACCAGCACTTACTTATGAATGCAGGTGTACATGCTGTAATTATTTTTTGCATTGACTAGATGGTTTATTTTTCTGACAAAAAAAAAACATAAGATGATGCAGGATATACTGCTGCTCCACCAAAACACAGTAGCTTAGATCAGTTGAACTACCTGCATAAAGTACAGCTCCTGGATAAAAGTTTAGACTTTTGATTTAGTCTTGAAAGTAGTCTTGCTTCTTTAAACAGTGGAGTGGATCTAGAGATAGCAGGTAGGAGTCAAAGGGAGGTGTCACTTAAGGGTATTTTCCATGAACTCCAGGGAGTATTAAGTGGTTTTAGACTTAATATATCTAAGTGTGACCCATAAAACAAAAACTTTAAAAAAAAGTTTTTTCATCAGAATGGTTTTACTGTGTGATGAGAAGGCTCTGGAACTGTATCAAAGTAAGGAAACTCCCGAGAAAAGACACAGAATAGTATAAATCTGATTGGTATTCATGAAATAGGGACAGTACTGTGTGTTGTCATGTTATGATAGAATGTCACTTACTCTACATCACAAGGTATAGTGGCCATCCCTGCCCCCATACGTCATACTTCATACTGATGCCAACAGCTCACCGGGATTCAGATAGTTTGTGAGACCTGTACAACACCCTGGGCTTCCGGTTCTCAGAACTACCAAGTGTAAGGTCAGATTTTGTGGAAAACCTCAGTTCTTAGGTGAGTACCTGATGATGATGATGTCTCTAGTTCAGAAAAGAGCATCACGATGTATGTGACACTTGCTAATAACACACTGCTGATGTAGGTGAATGGTATAAAGCTAAAGCTTTCAGGTGTGTGTTTAGATGCTGATGTCGATATTGTGAGTGATGCAGGTGATAAGTGACAGAAAGATAGTGACAGTGGAGTTGATGCAGGGCATAATAGATCTCATACTAAAAATGCAGCTGTTGATGATCAAACTAATGGTGAGTCTGACAAGCAGGTCCCTGGCACATCAACAATAACCACTTTAGCTGTAAATAAAATCATTACAGACATAATATAATGGCTTGAACTGTACTTACCTGATCCTTTTTTAAAATTCAAAGGATAAATTACAGGTGAATATTTTAACTCATCAGATTTTTCCCCAGAAAAAAAAAACATTTTCATAGAAAGGTTATAATGACACCAACAAAAAACTCATGGGTATTTAACTCCAGATGAGTTTATAACCCCAAATCAGAAAAAGTTGGGATGGTATATAAAATCAAAATTAAAACTGAAAATAGTGATGTGTAAATCATCTGTGTCCTGTATTACATTGAAAACAACACAGCATTGAATTATTTGATTTGATGCCTCATCAGTTTTATTCTTTGTTCAAAATAAACACAAATTCTGGTCCCGGCAACACATTCCAGAAAAATTTGGTTTGTCTGCATTTCAGGACCAGTAATGACGTAAAACAATGAAATGATGATTCTATTTGAAACTAGAGAAATGCATTTCCTGTTGAAAATGCGTGTGGATGCTGTGTGCTGAAAGATTGCCCTGAAAATGCTGAACATTTTGACATGTGAAAGAGATATTTACCTGAAAGTATGCTGAAGTACAATTTTCCCATTAATTTGAATGGGGCAAGATTGTCAAAATAAAGCTAAATATTTCAAAAGTACGAAGTTTAGAAATGACTGTCCTTGAAGAGCTGAACATTTTGATACCTGAATGGCTTTGCTAGCTGAAAGTATGCTGAACTTATTAAAGATGAGAAAATAGTCCAATAGGACCCCAGAAACTAGGTAAAACAAGTAGGTGTGAACGTG
>NW_018128036.1:938832-939070 GCF_001952655.1 Monopterus albus
TTGACTGAGGACTTTGAGCTCCCATTGACTTGTATTGCAAAATATAAAGCTGAATAGATTAAAAAGTATAAATGTTATAAAAAAAGTTGAGTACAAGCAGGAATATCCTTGAAGAGTTGAACAGATCAAGACCTCAATGGCCTGTATAGCTGAAAGTATGCTGGACTTATTAAGTGCCAAAAAAAGGGGGGAAGATCCGAGAATAATAACTATAAATTGCATTTCCTGAAGAAAATGC
>NW_018128036.1:962612-962874 GCF_001952655.1 Monopterus albus
TGCTTTGCTCAGTTTCTTTGCACACAATATGAATTGTTTAATGCACCATAAATTTTTATTTATTTCCATTTATTGAAGAGCTTACTCCACTAAAAACCAGAAACTTCTAATTTTGTAGAATGTATCATATTCCTAAGCTGGACCAGAGAAAGACTGTTTCTTCTGAGCAATATCAACTGCTAAGGAGACCACAGACCACTTTTCATACATGTGAGCATATTGTATTCATATGTTGTGATCTGCTGTTGATTGAATAGTTTTT
>NW_018128036.1:963094-963809 GCF_001952655.1 Monopterus albus
TGTCTAATGCTAACCGTGTTGGGGATTCAAAATTACACAGATAATCTAACAGGAAGTTATCTACTATAAAAGTAGCTGAAACTATTGAACTTATGGTCACATGCTATTCAGACTATCTAACTAGTTCAGATTTTTGGCTGATAATTTCAAACATGTTTGAAATGGTTAAGGCATGTTATACTGTTGATAAACTAACAAAGAATTATTAATTTTCAGAAAAACACTGGCTGTTAAAGGTGGGGGAGACATTAAAGAGTATATAAAGAGAGTCATGGGTGCAACGTTAACACATTCTCTGGCCAAGAATATCAACATGTGAGGTATAAATGGGCAGACTGCCTTACAGCACATGTAGATAAAAGATGTTGTGATTGATAAGTTTGACTTACAGACTCATTCACAGATTCACTTTGACTATAGATCTTATAAAAAGCTATAAAAGCTGGCTTTACACTATAGGTCTTGATGGCCAATTCTGAATTTTCCCTATATCCTATTTTTGACAAATTGCATATGTGTGTTATAGCTGCTGTGTGACTTAATCATCTGAGATCTGATGCCACGGACCAAGAAATTCCAAATCGACTTCAACATGCAGCAGATAGGAATGGTGGGCGAAGCAAACATGGGAATAACGGAGCAGCAATACATTTATGAATGTTTATGAAAGGATATGCTAAACTGTTCACTGAAGTTTCTGCTGTTTGAAGAAAAG
>NW_018128036.1:964437-971264 GCF_001952655.1 Monopterus albus
ACACTCAGTCCCTAAATGTCTTTTAAGTGTTGTGAAAAGGAATGGCAACATCACACCATGGTAAACACTTTACTGTCCCAACTTTTTTTGGAATGTGTTGCAGCCATCAGAATTGAAATGTGTTTATTTTGAACAAAGAATAAAATTGATGGGGTATTAGTATTAGATCCAATAATGTGCAGCTGTGTTGTTTTTAATGTAATACAGGAAACAGATGATTTACACATCACTATTTTCAATTTTACATTGGATTTTACCCAACTTTTTTGATTTGGGGTTGTAGGATCAGGTCTGGTATTTTATTTCATTATACTTTTCCTTTTGTTTATATAAGGCCTTCTCACTTCACAGCCTCTTTGTGTGTGTGTGTGTGTGTGTGTGTGTGTGCATGTGTATGCGCTTTTGTATTACTTACATTATGGGGACCGAAACCTGTTAACACACTCACATTGTGGGGACTTAGCCACTTGGCCGAAATCACTGAATTTTAGGGTGTCAACATGGTTTAAGGTTAGGGTGAGGTTAATGTGAGGCTCAGGGTTAGGGTTAGGCAAGTAGTGGTTTTGGTTCAGGTTAGGATAGGTCTACAGGAAACGAATGTAAATCAATGTAAAGTCCCCACAAGGAAGTCCTTGAATTTTAGGGTGTCAACAAGGTTTAAGGTTAGGGTTAGGGTCAGGCAAGTAGTGGTAAGGTTACGGTTAAGGTTAAGGTTACAATAAATCGATAGGAAATGAATGTAAGTCAATGTGAAGCCCCCACAAAGAATAAAAACAGCATGCGTGTATGTGCACTTACAAAAATAACAACAGGATGTGTGTCTTTTACAGCCAGCAATCAGACACACAATCGGGCACAATACCCCAATGCTCTTCCCATTAATAGCAAATATATCATCATTACATCAGTACATGGGGTGTGGAGTAGGGGGCTAAAAAAGGCAGGGACCGGAATTGACGTCCCAGTTTGTCAAAATCAATAATGATGCCAAAAATGACGACATATGGATGGGAACCAGAATTGTCATTGTTTTTGACACATTGTAGATTCTCACTGGCCTGTCTTGGTGAACATGTGGATCAAGATGTTTTAATTGTGCAGAAAGAGATTTGCAATAACTTAAGGCTTTTTAAGAGTTTATGGACTTTATGTACATGATGGTGTTCATAATACATATGTTACAGCACTGTTCTGTTTTTACTGTAACAGCACTTGCATACTGTTGGGAATTTATTACAGTAATTATCCCATCTTTTAACATGCGCTTTTTATTGTGCCACTTTTAATATAGTAATGTTACTTGAGGAACAACAGTACAACCTGGTATTATCTAGTGTTTTCAAACATCTAGCAGATAACTAGCTTCCAAATTTGCACATCACATCATTAGGAGAGGTGAACAAACTCATCCCTGTTACAGTGACCTCTGAGCTTCAGTCAGATTTACTGTTGCTGCAATATCTTTATTTGATATGATGAAAACTGAGTATTTTGGAAATGTTATGGTCTGAGCAATATGTGGATCAGTTTGGTTGTTGTGCTTCACGGAGACTTGGCTCAGCAACTCCATCACAGACTGCGCGATCCAAGTACCGGGCTTCCAGGTGTACAGAGCGGATCACGTTACGGAGCTGTCTGGGAAAACGAGAGGAGGTGGAATCTGCTTCTACATAAATGAAGGTTGGTGCACAGATGTCACAGTGCTACAGAGGACATGTAACACAAACCTAGAGACTCTTATTATCAATTGCAAACCTTTTTATTCTCCTTGTGAATTTAACTCTTTCATTCTAATGGGAATGCACATAAGACCACAGGCCCATGCTAGCACACTACAGCTCCTGGCAGAACAGATAACTAGCCTGGAGCTAGGACATCTCGACTCTCCACTCATTGGTCTAGGGGACTTTAACAGAGTAAATCTCACCCATGAACTGCCCAAATACAGACAGCATGTTACCTGTCCCACCAGGGACAAAATCACACCCAGCACCAGCACCTGGACAATAAGCACAGGTGCCCCCCAAGGATGTGTGCTCTCTCCTCTGCTGTCTTCACTCTACACCAATGATTGTATCTCAAAGGACCCCTCTGTCAAGCTCCTAAAGTTTGCAGATGACACAACGGTCATTGGTCTCATCCAAGATGGTGACGAGTCAGCCTACAGACGGGAGGTTGAGCAGCTGGTCAGGTGGTGTAGCTGCAACAACCTGGAGCTGAACATGCTCAAAAGAGTGGAGATGACAGTGGACTTCAGGAAGAACTCCCCACCTTACCCGCCTCACCATACTTGGCAGCACTGCATCAGCAGTAAAGTCCTACAAGTTCCTGGGCCCCACCATCTTCCAGGACCTGAAGTGGATGTCCAACATCAGGACCATCATCAAGAAGGCACAGCAGAGGATGTACTTCCTGTCCCAGCTCAGGAAGTTCGCCCTGCCCCAGGAGCTGCTGGTACAGTTCTACAGAAGAATCATCAAGTCTTTTCTCTGTCCCTCCATTAATGTCTGGTTTGGCTCAGCAAACAAACAGGACAAGTACATACTTCAGCGGACAGTCAGGACTGCAGAAAAGGTCATTGGTGCAAGCCTGCCCTCCATGGAGGACCTGTACACCGCACGGGTCAAAAGGAGAGCGGAGAGGATCACTGCTGACCCCTCACACCCTGGACACAATCTGTTTGAACTCCTCCTCTATGGACAGCATTACAGGTCACTGTGCGCCAAGACAACCAGGCACAGGGACAGTTTCTTCCCCCAGGCTGTTATTTTGATGAACACTTGACCCACAGCAGTATGACTGGACAATAACCCTCAGTGCAACACCTGTAAATATACATTGTACAGATTATACAGATTCGTACAGGTCTCTAGTTTTGAAGCACTATTTTATTCCTATTTATCTCATTTCACAATGAGCATTCCTTTGTCTGTCTACATTGTTTACTGCCTGTTTATACTGATTATTTTGCATTGTTTGCACTGTTTCTTGCTGTTAATACTGCTTATTATGTTATACTAGCCTTATGTTGGTTTACTGTTTACTTGCCCCTTGCATGGGGCATACACATTGAGAGCCGATGTACCAGAGTCAAATTCCTCGTGTGTCCGACACACCTGGCCAGTGCAGCGTGTTCTTTTATGAAGAATAATCGGAGTCAAATATCACCTTTCAAACATTTATTATCATAACTGAATGGACCTTCAAATAAAGCAATTTACAGAGCTCTGGGTTCCATTTATCTGAAGCCCTACCAAACAACACCGTTCAATCTGCCTTCAGAGCAGTGGAACACTGTCCTCCTCAATTCAGTTGATTTTATACAATTTTAAATGTGCCATTGTAGGCTGGTCTGGTCCTCTCGTGCTGTTCCATTGGTCTATCTATCCATCCGTCCTCCTCCTGCGTCCTTTCTGCTCCAATGGGAAAGGCAGCTTCCTAAAGAGAGAGGAAATTCTACTCTGTCTAAATTCCTACACTCACTTCTTTCTTTGTTACTAACTACACTATATGAGACATGGCTTTCTGTTTGGCTAATTAAACTGTCTTGCCTGTGTGTGTATGTATATGGTCCTGCCTTGAAGTTGTCTCCTCTTCCTGGCTTTTAGGTCTAATCTCTGTTTATTACCCTTGGTGTCCCAGTTACCCCAAATTCCCTGGCCTCTTCAGCCAGGTGGAGATAATAAAGTATCGGTCGACCCTCCTTGTCAAAGCTGTTAACTTAATGAGATTCAGTGTTTTAGTGAACCAGTCCCCCCTTTGATGTTAAACAGTACTCCAGTTGACTAACATAGTAAATACTGGCCAAGATTCAGTGAACACATAGGGTGACATGTAACTACATAAACATAACTGTGAGATTAAAGTATATAGACTTATGTATGCTATAAAATAAATCTTGACTATTCATTTTCTTACTACAATAAAATAATCATACGCAAACAAAGTAAACACACAGGTTGACTAGTCAGCAAACATAGTGTCAATCTTCTACTAATTACGTTCTTAATTCAATCAAATGTTAGAATCAACCTTAAAGTATGAGTTTGTTAATAATTTTACCCAACATTACCATCATGGATGAAGAACCTCAATATTTTCTTTTTTGTCAGAAATGGACTTGTATCTTTCCTTGCTTTACTGCTTGAACCTTTCTAAGTTATGGCTCTGGATTCTATACTCAGCTGAAAAATGACTTGATACTTTACCGTACAAAATGTGCATTTTTTGGACTTTCACATTGCTATGTCTTGGGTCTACCAGATTAAGACTCTTGATTGCTTTTCCATGAATGTCTGTAGTGACTTACTGTAATATACTGTAGCTGTGTGTGTTTTTGTTGCAGATCTGTTTTTGTTGCAGTTAGAACTTTTGTCTATTTAAAAGTATCTAAAACTTAAAGGCAGCCAGTCCTGTATTTGATACCATGTAAAGCTATTTGATTATAAAATATACCTGTAGTAGCCGCTGTTTTAACGATGAGCCTGCAAAATATTACTGTTATGTACTATATGCCTCTATAGAAGAAGAACATTTGTAATTTTATTATTGACCACACTATAGAAGAATATCTCTGCATTTTCATTACAATAACAATATCATTAAATTGGTTTTGCCTGGTATAGAGATTGAGAAACATGGAGTGAGTCTACAATTTTAGCATATTCCAATAATGAAACTATGATTCACACAAATGTTACCCTATATTTTCAGATTTTTGTTGACAGAATTAAAAAGCCTTCAGTATGTAAGATTTGAGTCTTATAGACTCTGGTTACTTTGTTAGGTAATTTCTTAGTCTGATTGATATTTGTTAGAGATTTGTTGTATTAGAAATGTTTAGTGGAGCCAGGCTGTCTAGCTCAGGCTGTTAAATGCTTAGTCATTCTCATGAGTTCTGCAGGCTGCATAGAGGCCAAGGACAACTAAATAGAGACAGTTTGCAGACAGGAGGTTATTGCTATTATTATGATATGTGTAACTGTAATGGTAATCATAATATTTTCTTATGTGTAATGTCATGTCAAAATGTTTTAGATACACACCACTAATCAACAGCCACACACCTTGACTTTCTTCATGTTTTGACTATTGTTATGGTCAGCTGCAAAGCTGGCATATCAGGTGATGTCACGGTTTGACGTTCCTGGGTAGAATGGGCTATCCCAACCAAGTGATAAAATTGTATAGGCATTATGGTTCAGGGTCTTTCATACTTCGTCTGCCTGCGTGCAGGTCGGAGGTGGAAGAGATCTGGACGTGTAATGTTAATTTTACCTGTGATTCTTTGAATAAACCAGCACAGTTATTTTTTATATATCCAAGTGGTCTACTTCGTCTTTGTGAGTTCCTGGTTTCAAAGAGCCGGAAGAAGCTTAAAACAACACAGCTCATCACCCTGAACACACCATCCCCACTGTCAAACATGGTGGTGGCAGCATCCTGGTTTGGGCCTGCTTTTCTTCAGCAGGGACAGGGAAGGTGGTTAAAATTGATGGGAAGATGGATGGAGCCAAATACAGGACCATTCTGGAAGGAAACCTGATGGAGTCTGCAAAAGACCTGAGACTGGGACGGAGATTTGTCTTCCAACAAGACAATGATCCAAAACATAAAGCAAATTCTACAATGGAATGGTTCACAAATAAACATATCCAGGTGTTAGAATGGCCAAGTCAAAGTCCAGACCTGAATCCAATCGTGAATCTGTGGAAAGAACTGAAAACTGCTGTTCACAAACGCTCTCTATCCAACCTCACTGAGCTCGAGCTGTTTTGCAAGGCGGAATGGGCAAAAATTTCAGTCTCTTGATGTGCAAAACTGATAGAGACATACCCCAAGTGACTTACAGCTGTAATCGCAGCAAAAGGTGGCGCTACAAAGTATTAACTTAAGGGGGCTGAATAATTTTGCACGGCCAATTTTTCAGTTTTTTATTTGTTAAAAACGTTTGAAATATCCAATAAATTTCGTTCCACTTCATGATTGTGTCCCACTTGTTGTTGATTCTTCACAAAAAATTACAGTTTTATATCTTTATGTTTGAAGCCTGAAATGTGGCAAAAGGTCGCAAAGTTCAAGGGGGCCGAATACTTTCGCAAGGCACTGTATAACATGCAGATTGACCAAACGTCTCCTGCTGCAGATCAGTGCCTGTAACTCATTAGAACCATGTCCAATTAATTCCAGCATTTATAGAAGCAAAAGACTGCACAGATGGGTAAGTTATTTCCCAACAATGGACCTTGTCCATATTAACTGCATCATTGTACCACCAACAGCAGCAAATGCAGGATATATCACACACTTGGTGAAATGTGAACTAGACTAGGCTATGACTGATACCTTGAGTTTATCTGACACTGAATTGTATGAGAAGGCCAACAAATATGCCAATGTTTTACAACATCACTTGTCAGTGGCAAAGCAGGGAGAGCATAAAAAGGAATAATCACATTAAACACTTTCTGATAGTGAAAACAGTTGTGGTATACTTCATATTCTTAACTTTATAAGGATGATGATAGTGATGATGTGATGTAATTTTGGAAGATGTTCTAACATGTGACCATCAAACACAAGAGAAACATTCAGACACTATGACCAAATCAAACACACTGTATTGTGGATCAATCAGGAAGAACTTCTTGCTGTTTTCAAAGGCACACATCTGTACAGTCTGGTGAAAAGCATTATTTCTTAGTGTGACTGATGAAAAAAATAGTGATAGAGTGCAAAAACTCATATACTTTACATTTAATAAGAGATGTAAAAACATTCAAAGATAAAAATTATAATAGGCAATACAGTTATAAATGATGAATATA
>NW_018128036.1:971597-976802 GCF_001952655.1 Monopterus albus
TCTTCCTCTGTTTGTCCACCACTACTATGTCTGGTTGGTTGGCCATTACCAGTTTGTCAGTTTGTATCTTGAAGTCCCACAGGATCTTAGCTTGGTCATTCTCAACCACCTTTGGAGGTGTATCCCATTTTGACTTTGGGACTTCCAGCCTGTACTCAGCACAGATGTTTCTGTACACTATACCAGCCACCTGGTTATGGCATTCCATGTATGCCCTGCCTGCTAGCATCTTGCACCCCGCTGTTATGTGCTGGATTGTCTCAGGGGCATCTTTGCACAGCCTGCACCTGGGGTACTGTCTGGTATGGTAGACCCCGGCCTCTATTGATCTTGTACTTGGAGCTTGTTCCTGTGCTGCCAGGATTAGTGCCTCTTTGCTGTCTTTTCAGTCCAGCTTTGTCCAGCCACTGGTAGGATTTTTCTATATCAGCCACTTCTTCTATTTGACGGTGGTACATACCATGCAGAGGTTTGTCCTTCCATGAGGGTTCCTGCTCTTCCTTCCCTTGTTCCTCTGGTTCCTGCTGCCTCAGATATTCACTAAGCACATCATCACTTGGGGCCATCTTCCTGATGTATTCATGGATCTTTGTTGTTTCATCCTGGATAGTGGCTCTGATGCTCACTAACCCTCGGCCTCCTTCCTTGTATAGTCTGCGTATGTAGTGTATAGTCTCAGGATCCTAGACTTGGGGTGAAACCTGCCGTGCATTGTAAGGAACGTCCTTGTCTTGATGTCAGTGGCCTCTATCTCCTGCGGGGTACCTGATGACCGGCAGGGTGTAGGTGTTAATCGCCCAGACTTTGATCTCTGCCTGCCTGACTCCCTGTCTACTTTGCCTTAGTGATGTCCAATTGACACCAGGACACCTGTATCGAACCACTTCATCATTTGTATCGAGTATTGGTTCATTCATTCAAAGGTTCTGTTTAGTGCCATCTGGTGGTGAAATAGTATGCAGCAGAACAATGTCTGAATTATGTGATGGGTGTAACTAGGCTTTGTGTGAATGATGTGATAACGTTTGTAAAGATTGATTGGTAAGTCGGTCGAGTCTATGAACATATTGTAGCGACCTCCGGCATGGAGGAGAGGAACTAATGCTAACTGTGCAGCTAACTAGCTAGCGGGGTGCTAGCACCTACGTAATATTAGCACTGTTACGACCGGGCTCCGTGCGCCGCACAGCTTTAACAGTCTCTCGAGAATAACGTCTCCCCCTTATGTCACTGGCACGGTGTGCACCCTCACCATGAACTGCTCTGAAGTAACGTAATTCACGGCTCAAAGATCACAACAGCCAGCCTGCTCTCTGTTTTCTTTTTACTCTCTTCCTTACTGGCAACCACAGAATAACACATACAGGCATAATACAGCGAATCACTTCCAATCAAACAGCAGTCAACAGGTTCGAGCACCGAGTGCTCGAAGCAACCCACCATACATAGCATGAACCCAACAGTTGTTTTTAACCCCACAAAATACAACAATAACAAGAACAGTAAAACACAATAACTCAGGATTATACCCAACTGTTACGCTTAACTATTTACACATTCACATAATGCTTGCCGCTGCCACTAACCCTCCCACTGGCTGGCATCAGTCATCACAATATGTAGTGTAGTAGGTGGGAGAAGGCATGCTTGGGGAAACAGAGGATGTACTAGGATGATAATATGTGTGTATGTAACTAGGACAGGGTGTGAATAACTACAAGGGATGGAGAATCAATCATTTTTATTCAAGAACAAAAGTTTCTCCACTGTCTTTGGACCGATCAGCTGAAAGTGTTCCCATGTTGGAGAACAGGGTCTCTTCCTAGCTGGTTCCATGGTGATCACACACCAGCAGCAATGATCATGTAGTGGCTAAAAATAAACAAGGTTCCAGAGGTAATAGTATGTACTTCATATATACATATTTGTAATAGTTATGTAAGGCTGAGCTAAGTGTTTACAGAAGCTTGATCGGTTTCTTGCGCAAGCAAGAATGTCTTGGGCTGGGTCCCCCTTGTTTAACCTATGGGTCTTATGTGAACTGTTCGTGTGCTCTGTTCAGGTTTAGAAAAAGGAAATGTGCGCTAGGTCAATGGCACCTAGAAGTTCATGCACTGGACATTTTTAGACAATGCTCGGAAGCAGGTGTGTGAGAGTAGCTGGCATGGGACTGCGTCTCATGCTCAGGCCATGGAAGGCTGTGTAAGTGCGAGCAGATAAAAGGCTAGAGCAGAAGAAGAGAGGATGACAATGCTACTGTGAAAAGTGTTCCAGGGACCCAAGCCTGGGTGGGGAAACAAACTCAGGACTATGAACTCTGACTGACAGTACGTCCACCAACAACAACTAACTGGCGCTTGTGACAATCTTCTTATTTAATACTTTATCTATCACATTGCAGGAGTGACTCTGGTCTCCGTTCCCTATCAGATTATCTGTTTCACTGCTACTCTGTTCAGAATAATTATGATATTAAATTATCCTTTAAATTGGGATGATTTGTCTGAATTAATTTAGTCTGCAGCACACTCTAGCCACGACAATCATACCGACAGGAACTATGCACACACCTACTACGCCGACAAACCCACATGTTGTGCATCATCTTGGGTGGCTTTATAGTACCCCTACGCCTACGCACCTTCTGACGCGCGCAGGGAGATCTCGCGTTGTGACATCGTATTGACGGTCTGAACTGGTCACGGGAGTCACTCAGGCCAGCTGTTTCTGCGTCGGACGTCATCAGTCACGTGTCTTTTCGGCAACGATACAAGCTTTGAAGCAGTGGGTCACGGAAGATCCCTCTTCGAGCGCGAATCATGTATGAGGCCTCGGTGTCAGATGGCCATCACTACTTTGCCCTACCTGTTTACTAAGTTACCTGTAGTGATGGGGAAACCAAGGCTTTCCGAAGCACTGACTCAGTGTGTAAATGGTTCAATGCTTCAGAGCATTGGACACAGGTAAAAATGATGCCATTTGCATTGATGGAATAGATCTAAGAAACAGTAAGAATGTAAGCGGTCTTAATGCTTATAATGTTATTTTGTTTGGTATAGTTTTACATTTAGTAGCCTATTCAAAACCAGAGTGACACATCCTGATACAAGTTTGACGTAATGAAGCCTCATTTGGGGTGATCACATGATTTTTCACAAGGTGAAGTGAGGTATTGAAACTTTTTGCCTCAATACGTCCGCTTTGAAAGGTCAATACGGTGTTTTAATAACTGCCTGCTGTTTTAATAACTTGTGATATTTGCTTCTATAGCACTCCCAGTGTGGACACCTGCAAAGGACCTATTTCTATACTCTCTTGTGATACTTACCTCTGTAGCACTCTTGTGTGGTCACCTGCAAAAGAACCTGTTCAGTTTTACACTGCCTGTGTACTCACCTCTTCTTTTGCTTTGTCCAGGAGCCGCCATCTTGTGTCACCACTGCCATCTTCTCCAGCTCACTATCCTCCCCTGCTAACCTGAGTTTTTTCAGTGTGTGTATGGTTTACAGACCTGCTGCCCTGCATGGTGTGTACTCACCTGGTGCTGTCTCCTGTTGGCCTGACTGCCGTGAAGTCCTCTCCATTTACTTGTTGGACTACAGGAAGTCACCTGTGTGAGTACACAAGACCACTCAGTTTGAAGATCTCTGATTGTCTATCAAGCTGCTTTTCACCCTATGCCTGTGTCTCACAGAACCATGAAGAAGCCAGAGCTAGCAGACTTCTTGTAGCCCTCAAAGTTTACTTTACCTGACCACCACAGACTTCTCCACTGTTCCCAGCCCCAGGGCATTTTTGCCTTTTCCTCAGTCCCCATAATAAAACTCTTAAATGACTGTCGTGCATTTGGGTCCTTCTCTTGCTGGTATCTGACAGTATTGTTTGTTTGTTTGTTGGTTGGTTTGTTTAGAAAGAATCCACCATCCAAACCATGGAAGAGATGTGGAAGTAATCACAATATGATTAAAGTACTTGATACTTTTAACCAAAGCTTTTCAGTACAGGCTTTGTAAAGATGATTTTTACTGGTGCTGCCAGAACCACTGACTAGACTGGCAGCAATCGGCTCCAGCAACTGTGTCATAGATGCAATGTGGTCGTATCCTATGGAAATTAGAGGTTAAACTGGCCAAATTCCAGTTGATTGGTAAAACAGAATTAATGATGAACAGTATACTGCCATAAAGCAGCCATTATTACTGCCATTCTCACATTTTATATAAATACTTTGTTTTATTTGGGTTTTTTTGTTCAAACAGCCTTCTTGCTGCTCATTGATCTACTGTAATTATTAAATGAAATACCCCATTACCACAACAACAGCATGTACAGTACTTTACATGCTGATGCTGATTTGAAAAACACTGCGCTTCTTCATTCCAGTTCAAGGTCTGCACACTGTGAAACAGTAGTTGTGGCTAAATGTACAGAGCATGTTATTACTTGAACTTTGAGGTGCTTATGTTTATTTAATGCTGCAAGGGCCAGGTTTACTGCTCTAATAATAATAAAGTTTATTTATAAAGCACTTACCAACTCAGAGAGCACTAAGTGCTACATCAGGCAATTAGAGCCTATATAATCAAAGAAAATCAGAGTCAACTAAGTAAACATATGACAGGCACATACATTCATTGATGTATAGCGTAATTCCTGTCCAGTCTGACACCACTCAGAAGAACTAGAAAATAAAAGCCTAGAAAACCCATAAAACAAGTTAAGCATGAAAAGCTTGTTTAAAAAGATATGTTTTCAGAGCTGACTTAAAAGGAGCCAGTTCATTTATAAAGCGTAAATCCAAGGGCAGAGCGTTCCACAATACCGGGCCATGCACGGCAAAGGCCCAACCTCCCCATTTCTTATAACGAGAGGAAGGGACAATAAGGGAGAGGTGACCTGACGACTGTAGGGATCTCCGAGGAAATTATTTGGATAAAAGGTCTGATAGATATGCAGGGGCAAGGCCGTGCAAGGCTTTAAAAACATAGAGCACGACCTTAAATTGCACTCTCCATTTCACAGGTAACCAATGGAGGGACGCTAAGATTGGGGTAATATGAGCATGCAGACGAGTGTCTGTGAGCAGACAGGCGGCTGCATTTTGCACTAACTGCAGCCTAGACAACGATGACTGGGACAGACCGGCATAGAGGGCATTACAATAACCAAGCCGGGACATCACAAAGGCGTGAAGGGCTTTCTCTA
>NW_018128037.1:0-31645 GCF_001952655.1 Monopterus albus
AAAAAGTAGAAGAGCGAGTTGAAAATGGGGTAATAATGAGACTAAACTGCCGTAAGAGGCAGAAAAGGTAGAAGAGCGATTGGAAAATGCAGATAAATTGAGACAAAACTGTCTAAAAAGGATAAAAGGTAGAAGAGCGAGTTGTAAATGTAGATAAATTTAGACTAAACTATCGTAAGAGGCAGAAAAGGTAGAAGAGCCAGTTGAAAATCTAGATGAAGTGACAAAACTGCCATAAGAGGCAGAAAAGGCAGAAGAAGAGCTAGTTGAAAGTGTAGATGAAGTGACAAAACTGCCATAAGAGGCAGAAAAGGTAGAAGATCAGGTTGAAAATGTAGATGAAGTGAGAAAACTGCCAATAAGAGGCAGAAAAGGTAGAAGAAGAGCAATTTGAAAATGTTGATAAATTGAGACCAAACTGTTGTAAGAGGCAGAAAAGGTAGAAGAGTGAGTTGAAAATGTAGATAAATTGAGACCAAACTGCGGAAAGAAGCAGAAAAGGTAGAAGAGCGATTTGAAAATGGAGAGATACTGAGACAAAACTCTTGTAAGAGACAGAAAGGCAGAAGAAGAGCGATTTGAAAACGTAGATAAATTGAGACTAAACTGCCGTAAGAGGCAGACAGGCAGAAGAAGAGCTAGTTGAAAATGTAGATACTGTAAATTGAGACAAAACTGTCGTAAGAGGCACAAAAGGTAGAAGAGTGATTGGAAAATGTAGATAAAGTGAAAAAACTGCTGAAAGAGGCAGAAATGTAGAAGAAGAGCAATTTTAAAATGTAGTGTAGTGGTTACAACAAACAGTATATGTCTAGTAGTTCTTTATTTGTTAACTTATTTTGGATTAACATGTGTTCTGAGATATTTCATATATATCTCTTAGAATAGATATTAGAACAGACTTCTATTGTTAGTATAGGAAAATGCTTGTGATACCTTTATGGAGCCAGCTGCAGCAGGCACCGGCTTTTGCTCTCCCAGACTATGAGAAACTATTTTTGTTGTACATGTCATGTCGACAGAACCACTCCTGTGGGGTACTGACCCAAAAGACAGGAGTGGGTTCACATGCGCAGCCTATAGCATATTATTGACATATGCTGAGTATGTGAATAAAAAGTAGCAGGGGGGTTGATCAGGAGCGGAGTTGTGTGTGAAGACCCGGGGGGAGAAGTGACCAGACTACTTGACTTCCTCTGCAGAGTGACGACTTTGTGTCCTCACTCTCCCTCAGCATGAAACTACACCTGACCTACCAATCCCTGATAAACTACTGCTCCCTCCCTCCCTCTCATCCATCTGTACTTTGAAGCCTCCCAATCTGACCCTTACACCTGACCCCTAATCCCTTTGTTTAATCAATGATTCTATTTTTTTCTCTTGATAATAATTATATTAAACTGTGTATTGATTAATGTTGTTTGTATTATGTTTTTACCATGCAAGTCAGAGGCTGTAAAATTGTCTCTAAAACTCAAAATAATCAAACCGCACTGCATTGCCTATGTATAATTGTAGTTCACATGGTCATAGACAGGTGACAAACTAAAGTAAACACCTGCAGGTCACAGATACACATACGTCTACACGATGGTTCACACAGTAAATGCTTTGCAACATCTTCAAAATGCCAAGTTCATGACAAATACTGCATTTCAAATTGTGCATTCACCAGTTTTCTTAAGTAAAAGTACTAAAGTAATATCAGAAAAGGATAAAATCCTCACTCTGAAATGTCATAATTTTACATGGAGTACAATTAATTACATTGTGTTATGGTTACTGATGTTACGTTAAGCTGTGTGTGAGTTGTTTAGGACCCAGTAAAAAATGCAGATTCGAACCCAGGTAGAAAAGAAAACTTATTTAATGCTCCAAAAATAACAAACAAAACAGAGCCGGTCTCGTCCGCTGATCTTGGGGCAGCTGGGCACACTGGGTTGAGATCTACACACACGCGCCCCTGATTAACTCTGTTGCTAACTATGTTGCAATTTCTCACTTCCTGTTATTAATAATAATAATAATAATAAATATAAACTTTATTTATATAGCACTTTACAACTCCGAAGAGCACAAAGTGCTGCACAGTGGAACATATGTATCAACTAAAAAATACTAAAACAATCAGTCCAAAAACACAGGTTTATAAAATCCTAGCAATAAAAAGTTTCATCAAAATAAAATGGTATTGAACAACAATTTAAACCATGTCCCTTTGGGGCAGATAAAACGGATTAAACACCACAAGCCTGTTTGAAAAGGTGAGTTTTTAAAGTAGACTTAAAAAACCGCCAGCTTGGTTATAGACCGACTCTCAGGCAGTAATGAATTCCAGAGTCTAGGACCATAGACAGCAAATGAGCGGTCGCCCCATTTGAAGGGTCTTAGTCTGAAAAATAATCAGTTATCAGTTTCTCAAAATAACAGTGGAGCAAAAAGGAAGCACAAATGACCTTAAAGGGGAATAAATGGACATTTTTACTTAACAATTGTATTTAAATAAATATACTGAGCATCCACCTGTGACCAAGAAGAAGGAGAGGAAGACCGGGAGAAGATGCTAAAAGGATTTTCTGATGCAGTAACCTCAAAAGCCAAACTCGGGTAACTGCTTCCCTACAGCTGCTGTCCTGCCTCCACAACCAGTTTCATGTCAGCAGGTTCCTTCAGGTGTCAAGTCCCATCACTACCTGACCAGCTAAAATTAGGCCAGAGGACATTGTAAAACCCAGGAACGGCAATGACAAGGTTAATTTGAGCAGATTCCTGAAAATCAATGGGCCTACTTTGCTGACCCTAAAGTACAACTTGGCAAATATCTAAAGCCACTGACCAGTTTTCAGCTCAAACAAGGGTGACATAAGTGCCGTTCCTCTGGTAGAGGTGGAGAGTGGTGTCTCAGTGTGTGACTTGTAACTTCGTCTGTTGCAGCACTGACCAACAGGATCGTAATCCTCCAGTACACAGAGCTCTGAGCTCAGAAATCCACAGCACAAAGGAACAGGCCACTGAAAGTATGAACTAGGGGCCAAAAAGCACAAGCCAAATAATAATCCATAAGGGCGTTTAGGCTTCTTGGAGACACCTTGTGGCACCATCATCAGTGCAGTGAGACTGCAAGTAATGTCAATGTTCAGATGCACAGCACTAAGTGTTTTAATGCCTACTAAGTATGAATGTGGGGTTTGTTGTGCTGTGTCTAGTTTAGGGAAACAGCAGTTTTTCTGGATGTGAAGAAGACGAGCTACAGTTAGAGGGCAGTGAGCCTGACGCTAATGGTCAACATTTTACAGTACATCTGATACACACAAGTCTAATTATTTTTAAGCACATTTAAAAACAACTAAGATGACCCAAACTGATGCACAGCAATAAAATAAAGAAATAGAAGAAGAATGTAAATAAATAACATACAAGACTTTACACTAACTTTATAAAAAGATGCCAGTGATGGGGCAGCTCTGACATGGAGCGGTAATGTTTATTACTGTTTAAAAATGATTATCATCATAATCTTTTGCGAACTTGTTCATTTGGAATTGAGCAAATCTCTCTCACCTTTTTAAAAGGTCAGCCAGATATTCCAAATCAGGGGAGCAGTGTGTTCCAATGATGCTCATAGCTGTGCAACAGAAGTTGTGGATGTCCAGCACCAGACCTCCGCCTCTCTGTTTAGCAGATGCTGCAGTCCTGTCTGCTTGAAACAAGGAGCGTCCCTCCAGCTCCACCGCAGCATCCGGAATGTTGTAATCCTCTGCCGTGATGCATTCTAAACGAACATAGCAGTCATGTTGACACGCAGATCAACTCTGCTGGCAGCAGTGATAACTTCCTCCGACTCACTCCTAATGCCTATTTTCCCAGTTCCACGCAAACACTACATGCAAACAGTTTTAACACTAATGGATACACATCTTACATACTTAACTGTACTGCCTGTCAACCACTGGTAAAATACCTAGTTAGAGGCAAGAGTAGAGTCATCAGGCTTCTTGCTGTGCCATCAAAACTGCAGATGACAGAAAAACTCATGAGTCAAGAATCCAACATGCACAGCAATGAATAATTATGTAGCTTTCACAAACAATAAATCCAGAGAAAGAATTTTATCTTACACTGATTCTGCTGGCAGAGATTTAGAGCCAAACACAGTGAGCGCTGTAAAACATATTGACATTCACATGCAGCACCTTTCTTCACCAGCGACCCTTGGATGACCTATATACTATTTGTTTGCAGCCTAAAGAATTCACCATTATTAATTATTTTTTGAGAGTGGGAACAAGCAACACAGCACAGATGCATGCTCCAGGGCACTAATGGGAAGACTCCACTCCACTTCCCTGCGCATCTTCCTTTTGAAGTCCTAATGGACTTAAGGTGCGTGTAATTTCCTGATGACAGTGGATGTGAGAGAGGACCATACGTACTGTACCTGGCTGCACAGGATAAGAAACTGGGACTCGGGCTCTCCCACTGGATAAAGGAACAGGTGTGGCACTGAAGCAGGATACTAATAAAACTAGCAGAAGGGGTGTCATTTAAACCGTGACAAGATAAACTGCCTGAACACTGAAGCTGGGATATGATGAGTTAACAGTTGCTGGGTTGATTAGAGCAACTGGTGGCTGGGGTTGAATGGGGGAATAAACTGGAATTTTTTGAGGTTATGTGTGGCTACATGGGACTGTTATATATTCCAAACATAAGAATATTTTCAGTGCACATGCCATGAGATGGATATCTTAGTGTGCACTGCAGAGTAAACCTGTGCTTTATGATCAGTGATGGAGGTGATGCACTGCCTTGGCAGTCTGACACCCCACTTTACAGAATACTCAGGAACATGAAGGTTAGCCTATATATTGTACAATAGTATACTTTTGAAAAAAATCAACTAACAAATTCAATGTATTCTCTGGTGTACCAGGATGCAACAGTGTACTAGTTTAGAACCACACAGTGCATCACTGAAACTCCAGTTTGCACCACAGAGTGAGCAGCAAGAGTTTAGGTGTATGTAGGAGGATTGTGACGCAGTAGCTCCATCACGAGTGGCTTGCTGATGAAGTATGTAGGCTACAGAGACATGCAAGCGCACACACACGGATTAAAAGGAGCGCTATCATTGTTCTACACGCACTGAAAAAAGAATCCACAACATAATTAAGTTGCGTTAGTGCTTACTGGGTTTCATGTTGTTTAGTTGCTGGGATGAGTGTTTTGTTGTCTTTAGCGAGTTGTAGGTTCAAACGTTGCGGTCATTTCTAGGGTCGTTAAATATAACCATATTTAACCAGTGTGTGTCATGTGAATAGTCGTCACTGTGACTCGATTGGTATGTGGCGGAGCTTAGGGTATTAAAGGTGAGCCAGGTTCTACCGTGAAGTAGGTGGTTTTGAGCTGCATAGAAGGCTGTACCTGTCTTGCTGATGACTTGTTGCATAGTTTGTTTGTTTTCTTTTGGAAGAGTGTTTGAACCTTTTTGTAAAGATCTGCATTTTTCTATTTTTCAGTTTGGGGATGACCACAATAAATTATTGGTATGCACTGCATTTGCGACTATGCCATCTTTTTGTTTTTTTTTCCTCAAGAAGAACCTTGTCACAAGGATGGATGGCAGCCTCTGTGTCCTCTAAAGTCTCCTGTTGTAGGTCAGTGTTGAGTTCGCCTTCATCTATCAGCAGTGTCGCTGTGATCACTATAGCTTATCTTCACCTACACAGCAAGTTATGGAGGGTGATTATGGAGGTGGAGAGAGAGGACAAAGTGAAAGAAATAAATGGAGCGATAGCAGAGAAGAGGATCACTGGTGCCCTTGTTTGAAGACCACAAATGCTGGTTTTTGCATGAAATAGGTGTGCAAAAACTCTCACAGAGGCATAAAAAAAGTCACACAAACATAGCACACAATCACACAAATGTTAACATTCACTTACTCTCACACACAGACAATGTGTGCCAGAGGCTGGTTCTATTGGATTACCCAAGGGCACACCGTTTGTCTTTATTGCAGAAGTCCTTGTCGATTAAAGTTGCTGATAAATTGATTATACCTCACGGCCACCTGCTGGGCGCCGTCTGGCAACTCTCAGGCTCAATAGCAGATCACTATAGCATAAAGTGGTTATTATAACCCATATTGACCTTATCAAGGTATATGAAGATAAAGATCAGTGCTCAAAATATGGTCAACCATAAAAGAGCAGGGTTAATCACGTTTGACTTGTCTTTCTGTATAAATGCCTAAATAAAGAGCAGAAAAGGAAACAAAGACTGTTCCTGCAGTGATGATTCATCATGTGTGTTTGCTTTGAGTGTCAAACTTCAAGGAAGAAAGATTTGCTTCTCGTTGATGAGGAACAGACAGGGTGATAATGTGCGTCTTCCTGTCTGAGCAGATGTTCCCCCTCTCCTGAGGAGTGTTCTACATACAGTCACCTTGGGCTGTCTGTCCTGGTACTGAACACAGAGCACTGGGATGACTTGACTGCTTAACTGGGGAATTCTTGCTTATTCTTAGCAACAAGGATGTGGAAAGAGGTCTTAAGAGAGAAAGGCAGGTATAAGAAGAAAGGGAGAGAGACAGCTAGTGAAAAAGTAAAGACAGACATAGAGGCCATGAGGGAAGGAAGAGACTAATGAAGAAGAGGATTTCAGAGGAAGACAGAGGGGCGACACACTGCATAGAGAGGGCAAACACACCAAATACCTTACCTCAAGGCTGCCAGACAGGAACAAGGGATGTTGTATCTTAAAAAACAGTATGGCATATTTGTGTCTCGGTCTAATAAAGAGCATGAATGCAGTGTTATAATATAAAACTGTGAAGGATTTGAAAAAAATAGGAAGGATTGACGGGTCTCTCCCTGCCCACAATTTTCACCCTCGTCAGCAGATACCGTCAGATGAGAGCAGAGCAGGGCTGATGGATATCTCAAGGCAAATGTTTTTAAAAATAACACCAAATTTTAAAAAATAAAAGAACAATATGATTGTAATAAAAATGAAAAATGATCTTGGTGGTTTTCTAATAATTTCCAAAGGGGGAAAAAGGCTTATTTCTCAATTGAATAACATCCATTTTGGCAGTGTGGCATTCCCATGTGTGGCCAAGAAAGGCACATCGGCCACTCGGAGTGATACACAGTAGCTGTTTTGGGTCAAGAGAGTGAGGACAGAAGGTTGGGGTGGGAAAGAAGCAGGTTAAAGGAAAGGGTCAAACATGGAAGAAGATAGAAAAATCATAGATCAACGAGAGAAACACAAATGAAAGGACACATAATTACAGAGAGAGACAGGGAGAACAAGGTAAAGCTCTAGCAAGTGTGTGCAAATTCACATACTGTAAGCATGCAGCCACAAAGTGTAGCCCCTTATGTCTTCAACATGTGTTTTTGAAATGTGACAATGAGTAAAAAAAAGTGTAACACTGGACCTTGAGAAATCCTCCATCAAGGAGCATGGGGTTTTTGAAAGTGCAGTGATACAGAAGGGTGTGTCTGTGTGACGAGACCCATCCGATTAATAGTATTAATGTATGAAGATGGACACACCGGTGACCTCTACAAGTGGTCTGGTCTGCCAAAGTAGACTCTTCAGTGTATTTGTGTGTTCTGTTTCTGTGACACTTTAACCTCTCTCCCCATTTCTACATAATTTAGAGCAGCTCAGAAAAACAGTTCAACTTCACTCCCCACTCTGAAATGATAGCTATAAAAGCATTGTCCTTTGTCTCGGGGGGAATTTAATGTCACATACCATACACCAGTAAAGGCCCAAGTTGTGCCATCTAGCAGAAACCCCTTCTCCCTCTTCAATGCGATGCAACACAAGAAAACATGCTTTTTGTTATTCCATTCCACGTTTCCATTAAAACTGACATTTCATCTAAACTGAAGCCCCTAGGGAAACTAAGAGCTGGGGATGAGGCAAAGCAATAAAGATCTGTGTGTGGGTCTGTGTGTGTCCATGTAGATTTATATATCTGTGTTCTGTATGCATGCCAGTGTGTATTCAGTCTGTATCTCGGGTAGATGGGAGAAGATGATGGCCTGAATTTGTATGTAGGCAAATGTTTTGGTCTTCACGTGTGCACGTCTGTGTAATATGTTTTTAAAAGGCATCATGAGCTACAGTGTAAGCACGTTTAAGAGCTTGTGTATGTGCCCCTGGGCCTCACAATCCATCCTGTTCCTCCCCTGGATCAAGAGAAAATGTCATTATTTGTAGAAATCAGTGAGAAATCAATGCAATTATGTTGGAGCCTCCACTCTTCTCTTACTTATAATGCATAATTTGCAAAGTCATAAAGGACATTAACACATGCTCCATCCAGACCTCTCCTCTCTTAACCCTTGATGGTGTGATCTGCTTTGATTGCTCTAATAGAAAATTAATTATTCTGTTTGCTGTGGAAGCTTAAGCACAACCTGCTTTTCTGACCCGTAAGGTGTACAGGTCCTCCATGGAGCGCAGGCTGGTACTGATGATTTTCTCTGCAGTCCTGACTGTCCGCTGGAGTCTGTTCCTGTCCTGTTTGGTGACCGAGCCAAACCAGACAGTGATGGAGGTGCAGAGAACAGACTCAATGATTCCTCTGTAGAACTGTATCAGCAGCTCCTGAGGCAGGTTGAACTTCCTGAGCTGATGTAGGAAGTACATCCTCTGCTGTGCCTTTTTAATAATAGCACTGATGTTGGTTGTCCACTTCAAGACCTGAGATATTGTGGAGCCCAGGAACATGTAGGACTCCACAACTGAAACAGTGCTGGTGAATATGGTGAATGGAGATAGGATGGAGGAGTTCCTCCTAAAATCCACTACTCTGTACTCTGCACTACACTATGACATTAACATAAGTGCCCTGTTGAGTCTATAGTGGTTAATTAGACAGTTGAAACTAATTACGAGAACACTTAGGCCTGCAGTATTTAGAAAACGCTAAGCTACTGTTATCTGTGATAAGTTATGTGGTGTTTCTGTTTCTTCTCCCAGTCTAAATCCAAACAATAAACTGCATTTTAGCAAACAAATGAAGTTCATCCAACTTCTCCATGACTTCCTGTCCTGCAGTCAAGAGAACAGGCAGCTCTAAGCAGGAACAGCAGTGAGTGTGGAGGTATATTCATACAGCCAGTCTGGACAACACTCAAACAAACACAAATCAATTGACAAAAAGACTAAGACTAGCCATAAATCTAAATCCAGTGTCATAATTTAACTGACACTGTGCACAAGATGTGCAGAAACTTTTTTCAATCGCACTGATTAGTAATTAATTTTCCTATGTGTAATGTGAAGAACCATCAAAAATACTGTAGCTGCTGTCATGTCTCAAATTTTTCTTGTAGACCAGCAAATAGTTCACAGTGCCAGCTTGCTGCAGTTAGAATCCAAACCTCTATCACCGGTGAGGTGTGAGAGGCATGACACTGCTGATACTAGTGTGTGTAGTGCGATGACACAGTGTGCCCCTTACCACAGATTGCAGGGGTGTTACATGTCCCTTTTCTAAGGAGCCTCTTCTTGTGCAACAGCTGGGATGAAGCTGGAAAGCTGGACATTTAACAGTGGATGGAACTGAGTTAAAACATTTGAGCCCTAATTGAGATGAATGCTCTGAAGAAGCATCACAACACAGCTGGGCACCAAGTACTGTAGCTGCTGTGCTCCATTTTTGTGGCTAAGGACGATTATATTAAGCCACATTGTTTTGGCTCTGATAGTGTCGACAGAGGCCATGACATCACATCAGCAACAGCCCTGGTGGGAATGTTAATCTGTGTCACCATACTGGATGCTAGCTCATTAACTGTTTTGCCTGTCTGCAGCTATGACACATACCTGACAGCTGGGTGTTGTTGGTCATAATTGCTGACAAGTGCTTCATATTATTATAATACATTCCCTAACAGCTATCAAAACTGCAAACCAAAACATGAAGTTGTAATCCACAACTAATGTCACACTGTGGCTGCCTGTCAATTGGTTTCCATAAGGAAAGTTAGGTAGAGTACCAAACTAGGTGGAGGAGGGAGTGACTCAGTTTGAGTGGGAAGGGCAAGTGTACTAGTTGCCTGACTAGTGCGAAGTTTTGTATCTGTAACAGCAATAGAACAGGAACAGAAACATATATCTGACATGATAAAGTTTGCAACCAACTGAATGAGGATGTTACAAATCAACACTGAAAAACCTTTACAAAGATTGTTTTGGGTATGGGCTGCTCAAAGGTTTGCTATCTAACAGATCAGTCAAACAAATCCTGAGGCAAAACATTAAGTGATTAAACCAAACGCAGAGTATAAAATACACGGTGGGTTTGCAGAACCTGGCTGATGTAAAGCTGTGACTTACAGACATTGATTATTTAATTGGAAAGTAATCTATGTCTTGAAAATAGCTTAAAGTCTTGATGAATTTTGATGAATCTTCTCAAATGTGACAATTAGTTGCTTTATCCATTTATTGTATGGTAAACTGTTGTTTAAAAAACAAGACATTTTAAGCTATAGCATTTAGTTTTTGTTACATGAGAGAGGAATCTATCATTATTTTTGACTTTTATTTAAAAGTGCAGTATATGAGAACGTTTGCTGTAAATTGTCATTCGACTACAACAGCAACTGAAGGCAAGTGCCATTCAGGATCAGTAGATTCAAAGTCAGGACAGCTCTCATATTTATTCATGTGTATAGAAACTCCTTATTATTCATGAACACATGTTCACAAACATAAACCCTTTCTCTTTGGTGGTACATATTCAAGTATATTTCCAGGAATTACCAGACAACGATGTACAGTATGTATGTAGATTATGTATATAACAACTACATAATGCAACAGAGACTTGATATGTGTGTCTAGGAGTCGGTGTGGATTGACACATTTGATAGATTGGAAGAGTCTCCTTTGTGAGATGAGTGAGTGACAGATCTGCAGATAAACACTGCGATGACAGAGTGTTACGTTTGTCCACCACTTCTACAGTGAGAGCAGTCGTTTGTGCATAACCAGTTTTGTTTTGCAGTCACTCCCAGTGCAAACTCTGAAAAAAAGTCAGTCGCACCTTAAATAAATTTCACTGCAAAATGCAACTGATTACTTAAAGTCTGGTGCCCTGCACAGGACAGTACAGCAGCATGCACATAGATAAACAATACTACAACCAGGTAACAGTTTATGAAGGCTCAAATTAGCTAAAGTTACAGAACAGTTGTCAATATTCAGAAATCTAAAAGGTAAAATGGAGGCAATTAACCCTATAAAACCATTTGTATCATATTTGCTACACGGGTTTCTGAGCAAAAAAAAAAAAAAGGCCAAAAATGACCCATGTATCAAATGTGATACAAAAAAATATAAAAATAAACAAAAAAATATGGCACATTTATTCCTATACGCCTGGACTGTCTGTCTATGCATAAATGGCAAATACAAATCTTGAATCTTGAATTTTCTTTTGGATTTTGTTAAAAGGTTTAATAAACATTTCAGTTCCAAAAAATTAGAATGTTCTGGCTATTTTTTGACGTGTCAGGCTTTACAGGGTTAAAAAACATCACAGAAACATCAGCTGAAACTCAAATAACACAGCGAGCAATCACAGATCAATTTAGAGGTGACAGGAAGTTTTTTCCCTTTACCTCCATACCTGACAAGTCTTGGCTGGTTTATGTCAGTGCAAAAAAAGTCAATTTCCCCATTCATACTCAAACACAATACTGTATTTTTTTGAGATCTCCACTCTAGAGACCATGGTTCTGTAGAACAAGAGCACAGTTTTTGGAAGTGAAAAAAAGATGCAGAAACCCAAAACCAGAAGGAAAAAAAGACAATGTTTCAGATTTTGTCACCTTAATAGGAATGTAGATACAGTCCATTTTGACACGAAAACAGTCTTTGTAAATTGGTCCATATCAGAATCAGAATCAGCTTTATTGGCCAGGTGTGTTGGACACACGAGGAATTTGACTCTGGTACAACAGCTCTCAATGTGTATGTACATGTCAACAAGGAAGGGACTGTGCGTTAGGAAAGAGATTAAAAAATAAGAGTAAAGTACTTATAAATAGAAAACTGTAGGGTAAATGGTCTTACAGTTGTACAGCGCTTTTCTGTGCACTGCAGCACACTCAAAGAGCTTTCACACCATTTGCCCGTTCACCCATTCACACACCAGTGATATCACTGGGAGCAACTGGGGGCTGAGTGCCTTGCTTAGGGACATGCAGGCTGGCAAAGCCAGGAATCAAACCGCCAAGACAGCCCGCTCTATCTCCTGAGCCACAGCAGGCCTGTTTCAGTCTTTCATGTCCTTCCTCTTCTGTGAAATCCAGATGCTTCCAACTAAATCTACCTGTTAGGATCTGGCTTCAGTCAAAACTTTGCTTCATGCGCTTATCATCAGATGCTACGCACATGTGCACAATTCATTTTTCCTTCTCTTGCAGCCATAACTTTGGTATATTCAGATGACAGCATTGATTAAATGAAGTTTGTCTAGCACAGCATTCCTCAGGTGCACAGTGTCCCATCCAGGATCAGATAGGATTTTGAGGTAAACATACACTCACACAGTGCCGAGGGCAGATATGTTTGAAGTGCTAAGTACCAGGGAGGAGATGTTTTGGGTTGACAGCAGAGTGTGCGTGTAGGTGTGTGTGTGTGTGTGTCAAGCAGGTACCTACATGCCCTTCTCTCTGTCTCCTTTAACCAAACACTGCTAAGCACACACTCCAGGGGAGCCCTCTCCTCCTCTCTTTTGTTCCTCATATGAGTTCAGGTGCCAAAGGTATTGATGTCAGCTGATCCAATCACACATCCAAAGCTTTCATAGTGCAGGAGATCTGGTGACCTATGGGAGGAGGTTTACTAAGCACACTCTTCAGAGCTGGATCAGCTTTGCTCTAGCGCCACCCTCGGGGCACAAACTTTTCACACAAGATCGCTGGTAATGTTGTCATGAAATTTACTGACCACATTCTTAAACTAAGCAGCATCTCTAATAAAACAGTCTAAAAGTTCATAGATCTCACTTAGTTTGAAGTCTGCTGGCATCTGAAAGAGGACAAAGGGACACAAAGAGATGAGCCACACTGCTCTGGAGGATGGACAAAAGGATGAGCAAGAAAGATGGAAAGATACAGATCAAGAGAGAGAAAGGCATAATAAAAGGAAGGAGAAGAGGAGTCGGAGAAGGAGACTGCAAAGCAAGACTGTAATATAATACATAACTGTGGGATCCAAGAGAAGCTTCAGTATTCAGCTACATTATGTAGAGTGATTTGCCACTTAGAAGCCATCTGAATTTAGTTTTAGCTGGCCTCTAGTGGCCTTTAATAAAACTTCATGCTGAAGTGAAGGCTATCATAGCCTTGGTCCCCACTGCCACCTCCACTGTCTGTGCAGCAGGAAAAAAAATTGAGAGTGAGGTTCAGTGAGTAAACAAAGCTTCTGACAAACATACAACCTACTGATAGAAAACTATGGCATTGCTGTAGAGTATGTTTAATCACAAATCTGAGGACATACTCTTACGCAGTGGGACTCATATAAGGAAATGATGAAACGGCAGGAAGGAGGTGCAACATCCAGCCACGCGGTGTACTAAGAATAATCTGGATCTTAATACCACCAAAACAAAAGAGATTATTGTGGACTAGAGAAAATGTAGGAAGATCCCCCAACTCCCTCTCCTCATTCACAGGGAGGAAATGGAGAGGGTCAAGAAAATTCGGCTCACATAACTAAAGAACTCACATGATCTGTCAACACCTCCCACCTGATAAAGAAGGCAAACCAAAGGCTGTACTTCCTAAAGATACTTGTAGAGGCCAAATTACCCACACAACTCCTGTTGAATTTCTATTGCTGCAGCATGGAGAGCATCCTCACTTACTGCATTACTGTGTGGTATGCCAGCTCCACACAGGAGGACCACAATGCTCTGGCCAAAGTGGTCCAAACTGCACAGAAGATCATAGGATCTGAGCTTCCAAGCTTGGATACAGTATATGGCAGCTGCCTACACAAAAGGCCTACCACCATTTGTACAGACCCAACCTGGGACACAGCTTATATGTTCCCCTGTCATCTGGGAAGATGTACAGAACACTTAAGTCACATGCTGTATGTACATGTAGACTGAAGCACAGTTTCTATGCTAGAGCCATAACTGCCATCACCCTCCCTCCACCCTCAACTTAGGAGCAACAAGAACAAGTTTCACTACCAACTATTTGCTGTCATGTTCGACACCTAAAGTTTAAGGGGAGCAATAAATATGCAACAACTCAATATTTTATTGTGCAAGAATCAAACTTTTCATGTCTAATAGTAGTCATTTACCTGCTCACAGTTCACATTCAGCATTCACTGTCAAACAGGCAATACCAGTGCAACACTGATTACTGTGTATTGCTGCCATTTTGTTATCTTACTCCTTCATATTACACTGCTTACTGTTGCTATTACTGCTGCTGTTTTGCTACCTCGACCTTTTTCTGTTTTATTATACAACATACACTACTTGCACTTTTAAACATATTGTATTTTTATATGCTATTGTATTTGTATATATTATGGTTTGTACTATTTGTACTTCTATATATATTTTTTTACTATTGTGTTGTTGCAATGTCTGAGGGGCTGCCAAATTGAATTTTGTTGTAATTATACAAAAAATTCGTCTTCCTCAGAGTTGGGTAGTGGGTAGCCACTCAAAGCCATAAGTTCAAGAGTAGTATTGAGTCCTTCAGTTGGTCCAACACTGTGGTGCAGCACCTGTTAGCATGCAGCAGGCTGATGCTCAAGCAAAAAGCAAACGTATGCTGACATTAACTTTAATGAATATAGGAGCTGCTACAGCAAAATTCTGTGTAGTAGTGACCAGAAGTAGAACCATGGTATCAGGCCACCAATCGATCGGTCAGTCAAAATTCACCCTTTTTTATGTCATCACATAATTTATCAAAAACAAACTTGTCAGGAAAATGACCACTTATATACAAATCTGGCCATTAATATCTACAGAAAATGAGAAGAATCACGTGGGCTCATTTTCCCATCAGTTACCATAGAGGGATTATGATATATAGTGCAACAAGGCACCAGGGGGTGTGAAACTTGCAGTGGCTTCACTTTTTGGATCTGTCATGCTGTCTATCTTTACACTGTATACAGTCTATGGTGTAAACAAACATGGTACTATTACCATTCCAATTAAATGTAATGTGTAACTCTCCTAATTCCAACTGGAAAGTATAGGACAGCCAATGAGAAACTGATACTGGTACTGAACCCAGTACCAGTATCAGTATTGGTCCATCCCTACTGCACATCCCTTGTTCTGTGTAACTAACAGTCCAAAATCCAGATATTCCATTTACTCTCATATATCACAAAGAAAAACATCAAATTTGAGAAGCTAGAATTATCAGATGTGCGGCACTTTTGCCTTAAAAAGTAGTAAAATGATTGATCAATTACTGAAATAGTTGCTGACTATTTTCCTGTCTTGCTAATCAGTTAACTAGTTAATCATCGATTCATGGTTGCAGCTCAAAACCTTAACATGTAGTGTTGCTTACATGATAACAGTGCTTAGGGCTTAGCTGTGCTTATTGCTT
The DNA here is from genome assembly GCF_001952655.1 of Monopterus albus. Lineage (NCBI taxonomy): Eukaryota > Metazoa > Chordata > Actinopteri > Synbranchiformes > Synbranchidae > Monopterus > Monopterus albus. The sequence goes on from NW_018128037.1 coordinate 15,636, forward strand.
GATGCTAACTCAACATGTTACCATGTGAATACACCAGTTTTCTGCCCCATGGTGGTACAGTGTGTATAAGAGCAGCTGTCTTTATCCAACCATAATTACTAATTATTGACTAGCACTCAATGTATGTCCAAAAAAAGGTCAATTATAATCTGCATCATGCTTTAAAATGGCATTGCTGCAACTTTGCTCCTTCCTGATCATTATTCTATAAAACTACTTGATCAGACACTTATCTGATGATAATGGAGACACATGAAATTTGGATCATCTTTCAGTGGACAACAGCAAAGTTTCTGTTATCTGAACTTGCACATCTACACGTCACATTTCAGTCAGAGCAAGGGGTCTTTGCAACACTTCACACCAATGCCTCAACCCCTCTGAGTAGCTTTCAGTGCACACAAATAGGTGGTGAAGCAAATATTCACATACCTCGGTGCACAGTCCAATCAGGCCGTCTTGGGAAACAGAGAGAAAGAGAGAAGAGAGGATGTGATGCAGACAAGATGTGGTGCTCAGCTATTCACCTGAAGGGAAAAGAGAGGCAAAATGTGTGGGAATGCAACAATAAAGCAACAGCTAATGACAGCAATTACTGAGGCTGTGTATGGTTAAACTGCTCTCACATGCCACTGGCCCATCATTTCCACAGTATTTAGCCCAACTGACCACTGTAACATCCCCATGTCTTTACCTTCCCCTGTTATTACAAGCTTTACCTCTAATTCATGTGCTTTTTCTTTGACAGCCAGATGGTTCAGATTTTTATGTTAAAATTCACTTGCAGTCTTACATCAGCAGAACCAGTCTGATACATATGCAAGCTAAGTGTCTGCTTAGGGCCCCTGTGGCTTCCAGAGGGACCCCATGAGCTCTTCAAATGGCCCACAGTATTGTTATAATAAAGCATCCACTAAAGGACTGTACAGTCCTGTTTCAAGAGTCATGCTTGTTGTGTCCGTTTTATGGCTTTCACCTTACAACTCCTTACGAACCAGAATCAGCTTTACTGACCAGGTGTGAACACATGAGGAATTTGACTATGGTACAGTGGCTCTCAGTGTGCATGTACATATCCCCATGCAAGGGGCAAGTGAACAGTAAACCAACATAAGGCTGTGTAATATAACAAAATAAACAGTATTAACAATGTACAATGTTCTTCTTCCGTAAGGCAACGAGTAAACAGGTAAACAAGATAAGACTGAGGAAAAAAAGAAATGCAATTTGAAAACAAGGAAAAGGAATGTGAATTAGGAAAGTCAAGTACTTACAAATATAGAAATATATATACAGTGGTGTGAAAAAGTGTTTGCCCCCTTACTGATTTCTTATCTTTTTGCATGTTTGTCACACTGTAATGTTTCAGATCGTCAAACAAATTTATATATTAGTCAAAGATAACACAAGTAAACACATCATGCAGTTTTTAAATGAAGGTTTTTATTATTAAGGGAAAACAAAATCCAAAACTATAGATCCCTGTGTGAACAAGTGTTTGCCCCCCTGTCAAAACACTGGTTTATCGCACCTGAGTTCAATTTCTCTTTCTTTGGATGTTGTTGTGGGGTCTTTTGTGACCTCTTGGATGAGTTGTCGCTGCGCTCTTGGGGTAATTTTGGTCGGCTGGCCACTCCTGGGAAGGTTCTCCACTGTTCCATGTTTTCGCCATTTGTGGATAATGGCTCTCACTGTGGTTCGCTGCAGTCCCCAAGCTTTAGAAATGGCTTTATAACCTTTTCCGGACTGATAGAGCTCCATTATTCTCTTTCTCATTTGTTTTTGAATTTCTTTGGATCTCGGCATGATGTCTAGCTTTTGAGGATCTTTTGGTCTACTTCACTTTGTCAGGCAGGTCCTATTTAAGTGATTTCTTGATTGCGAACAGGTGTGGCAAGAGAAATTGAACTCAGGTGCGATAAACCAGTGTTTTGACAGGGGGGCAAACACTTGTTCACACAGGGCTCTATAGTTTTGGATTTTGTTTTCCCTTAATAATAAAAACCTTCATTTAAAAACTGCATGATGTGTTTACTTGTGTTATCTTTGACTAATATATAAATTTGTTTGACGATCTGAAACATTACAGTGTGACAAACATGCAAAAAGATAAGAAATCAGTAAGGGGGCAAACACTTTTTCACACCACTGTATATATATATCCACAGTTTAGATGCAGTTTTCCAGATTGCTATATACAATGGTTTATTTCCAAGGTATTGCCCTCAGGGTTGTCGTTCTGTTACACAGTCATGGGTGTTCATCACCGTGACAGCACAGGGGGAGACGCTGTCCGTATGCCAGGTTGTTGTGGCCTGCTGCTTCCTGTCTGTCAGAAACGTAGTGATCCACTGACAGGTGTGGGGAGGCATAGTGTGCTGGGATAGTTTGGAGTAGAGGACGTCCATTGATAGACATTTAATGTCAGTGCCAACATTTTCACAGGTTTAACAGGGGCATGGGTCCAGCCTCCAGCTGATTTCCAGACCAATATCTTTGAACCATTTGGAAATTCTAAGAGACAGATGCTATTTTAATCAGCAGATGTGACTTCCTCACCTGGCACCTTCTTTTACCACACAATCTGATACAGGCCTGCATGCTTCAAATGGAGATGTGTTTCACACATTTAGAGGAAAAAAAAAGTCATGAGAATAAAAACAGTGATTTTAGAGTAAAACAAAAACTATGAATAAGTCTTATAGAGACTGAGGTTAAATAAGAATTTTATAAAAACCTTTTAGAGAAATGCTGTGAATAGATTACAAATAAGGAAGCTGACCATAACCTTCATAGGGTCTCATTTTAAAAATTCTGTCAAGTTAAAACCTGAAAATCTAGAGTACCCTTAATGGGCTTGTGGCATTAATGTGACTAACTTAGCCTGTGGCATCAGAATCGTCCTTTAATGTTTTTATGCCATCACTCAATGTAGGTCTATAGTATAAACACTACAACAAGTCGTTATACTCCAGAGCAGGATTTCCTTCTCTGCTTTCACTCTTACAGCAGTATGGAGAGGTTTTTCTGGTTTTGAAGGAAAATATTTCTTACCAGATGCTGCTCCCTGCTGGTCAGAACAAGCTATAGTGAGGATAGACTGACGTTAATGTGACTTGACCATAGTGTATGCTTCAATAAGCTACTGGTCACCATTTCAGTTCACCAAGCTCAAACTGAGCCAACAGAAAATATACCTCTGATCCTCTGATGTTTTAAATGATTTACAAAACTTGGATCACTACTCAGGGTTCAAATACTGAGCTCACACCTTGTAAGGTCTTATTGTGCAACCCATTCTGTAGCTGACAATGGAAACAGTGGACTTCCCAATAGGAGCTGTAAGACTATTCAGTAGGTCAAATAAAAAACAGATGAAGAGCCAGTCCATGCCAGGAAGCTGTTAACACTACACATTATTATCAATATACACCATCAGTCATTCCATGGAAACTGTACAGACTGGACCATGGAATATTAAGTTTTCTTGTTTAAATCATAATAAAAACTGAACTTTCCATTTAATTGCATAAAGGACATTGTCAGACCTGTACCAAAACATTTTACAAGCTCAGGCACTACTTGTTTTACTTTACCCAATGCATCAAGATAACACAGTTGGTTTGTTCCACCGTCACAGGAAAGCAGGTAAACTGAATCAGTGAGTGTGGAATGTGTCAGGGCTGGAAAAGTCAAAGTAATATGGCCCATGTGGTCAAAGTTAACATCACGCTTAGCGTGCAGCTAAGTGACACAAATCATGCTTTTATACACATGCATTTGAAAATTTCATTTAAGAAGCAAAGTTTTTGAGTGACAGGGTGAATAGGTAAGGCTTGACAAAGGTGGTGTTGAAAGAAAAACATACCATGAAGTTTAAATAAATAAATCACCATTTGAATTTGTCTTGTTCAAACCCTTAAAATGTAATTTCCTTGATGTTACTCAATGGAACAGTGCTGCATTTTAGTGCAGAAATACACGGGTGTGATGGGGTGGAATGTGAAACTTATGGACAATTTAAAATATATTTTTTAAATAGAAGAGGTTTTTCTGGTTTTGAAGGAAAATATTTCTTACCAGATGCTGCTCCCTGCTGGTCAGAACAAGCTATAGTGAGAATAGACTGACGTTAATGTGACTTGACCATAGTGTATGCTTCAATAAGCTACTGGTCACCATTTCAGTTCACCAAGCTCAAACTGAGCCAACAGAAAATATACCTCTGATCCTCTGATGTTTTAAATGATTTACAAAACTTGGATCACTACTCAGGGTTCAAATACTGAGCTCACACCTTGTAAGGTCTTATTGTGCAACCCATTCTGTAGCTGACAATGGAAACAGTGGACTTCCCAATAGGAGCTGTAAGACTATTCAGTAGGTCAAATAAAAAACAGATGAAGAGCCAGTCCATGCCAGGAAGCTATGTTAACACTACACATTATTATCAATATACACCATCAGTCATTCCATGGAAACTGTACAGACTGGACCATGGAATATTAAGTTTTCTTGTTTAAATCATAATAAAAACTGAACTTTCCATTTAATTGCATAAAGGACATTGTCAGACCTGTACCAAAACATTTTACAAGCTCAGGCACTACTTGTTTTACTTTACCCAATGCATCAAGATAACACAGTTGGTTTGTTCCACCGTCACAGGAAAGCAGGTAAACTGAATCAGTGAGTGTGGAATGTGTCAGGGCTGGAAAAGTCAAAGTAATATGGCCCATGTGGTCAAAGTTAACATCACGCTTAGCGTGCAGCTAAGTGACACAAATCATGCTTTTATACACATGCATTTGAAAATTTCATTTAAGAAGCAAAGTTTTTGAGTGACAGGGTGAATAGGTAAGGCTTGACAAAGGTGGTGTTGAAAGAAAAACATACCATGAAGTTTAAATAAATAAATCACCATTTGAATTTGTCTTGTTCAAACCCTTAAAATGTAATTTCCTTGATGTTACTCAATGGAACAGTGCTGCATTTTAGTGCAGAAATACACGGGTGTGATGGGGTGGAATGTGAAACTTATGGACAATTTAAAATATATTTTTTAAATAGAATGATTTAACACATTTTCCATAAAGAGGGAACAAGTCAGCTTTACTAATTCATATTGTTACTGCACATCCATGTGAAAAAAGGTCTGAACAGACATGAGAAAATGGGTATTCTAACAGAAAACTTGTATATAAAAATTGCAATTTAACTTTGACTTCATGCTAACAAATACACTTGAATTAATGTCTTCAGCCACTGAAAACAAGTTTTATACTGCCTCGCTCTTTGTGTTGGACACACAAAATGAAGTTTCCTGCTTTTTTTTTTTTTTAATTTACCAAAGTTCGTGGCCATTGTTTAAATGACTGAACTCAAAATGCCCACCCCAATGAAGTGTTGCCTTAAGGCTCAAGACTGAAATTCGGATAAGGCTCCAGGTTCTCACTTCCATCTTACTTGAGTTATTAAGAGACAACAATAGCAACAGTTGATTTTTTTTTTCTCCATTTTATTTTAGTTTCCACAGCTTCGATGTTGCACTCAGAAGTTCCTGCGAAACAAAAGAGGTAAAGAGAAGAAGACATTATTGGCCACATCCAAATTTTCAACTGACACTTTGCCCACAACTTTAAGATACAGGATTGTTAGTTTTAAATTGGTTTTTCACAAAACAACCAACAACAAAAACTAATAAAATAGTCTATACATGCTAATGTTAAGCAACAGGCCTGAGGCTGATGCGTCACCCAGCAGAGACTCAGAATCAGCTGTACACAGAAAGCTGGTAAACTCCTCCATCGTCTACAGCTGAGTGACCAAGTATGTTGTCCAATAGTTTAAAGAATTTAAAATGTTGCTGGACTAGGCCTACTTCTTCTGTTTTGATAGAGGTTTTTCTGGTTTTGAAGGAAAATATTTCTTACCAGATGCTGCTCCCTGCTGGTCAGAACAAGCTATAGTGAGAATAGACTGACGTTAATGTGACTTGACCATAGTGTATGCTTCAATAAGCTACTGGTCACCATTTCAGTTCACCAAGCTCAAACTGAGCCAACAGAAAATATACCTCTGATCCTCTGATGTTTTAAATGATTTACAAAACTTGGATCACTACTCAGGGTTCAAATACTGAGCTCACACCTTGTAAGGTCTTATTGTGCAACCCATTCTGTAGCTGACAATGGAAACAGTGGACTTCCCAATAGGAGCTGTAAGACTATTCAGTAGGTCAAATAAAAAACAGATGAAGAGCCAGTCCATGCCAGGAAGCTATGTTAACACTACACATTATTATCAATATACACCATCAGTCATTCCATGGAAACTGTACAGACTGGACCATGGAATTTTAAGTTTTCTTGTTTAAATCATAATAAAAACTGAACTTTCCATTTAATTGCATAAAGGACATTGTCAGACCTGTACCAAAACATTTTACAAGCTCAGGCACTACTTGTTTTACTTTACCCAATGCATCAAGATAACACAGTTGGTTTGTTCCACCGTCACAGGAAAGCAGGTAAACTGAATCAGTGAGTGTGGAATGTGTCAGGGCTGGAAAAGTCAAAGTAATATGGCCCATGTGGTCAAAGTTAACATCACGCTTAGCGTGCAGCTAAGTGACACAAATCATGCTTTTATACACATGCATTTGAAAATTTCATTTAAGAAGCAAAGTTTTTGAGTGACAGGGTGAATAGGTAAGGCTTGACAAAGGTGGTGTTGAAAGAAAAACATACCATGAAGTTTAAATAAATAAATCACCATTTGAATTTGTCTTGTTCAAACCCTTAAAATGTAATTTCCTTGATGTTACTCAATGGAACAGTGCTGCATTTTAGTGCAGAAATACACGGGTGTGATGGGGTGGAATGTGAAACTTATGGACAATTTAAAATATATTTTTTAAATAGAATGATTTAACACATTTTCCATAAAGAGGGAACAAGTCAGCTTTACTAATTCATATTGTTACTGCACATCCATGTGAAAAAAGGTCTGAACAGACATGAGAAAATGGGTATTCTAACAGAAAACTTGTATATAAAAATTGCAATTTAACTTTGACTTCATGCTAACAAATACACTTGAATTAATGTCTTCAGCCACTGAAAACAAGTTTTATACTGCCTCGCTCTTTGTGTTGGACACACAAAATGAAGTTTCCTTCGTTTTTTTTTTTTTTATTTTTTTTATTTACCAAAGTTCGTGGCCATTGTTTAAATGACTGAACTCAAAACGCCCACCCCAATGAAGTGTTGCCTTAAGGCTCAAGACTGAAATTCGGATAAGGCTCCAGGTTCTCACTTCCATCTTACTTGAGTTATTAAGAGACAACAATAGCAACAGTTGATTTTTTTTTTCTCCATTTTATTTTAGTTTCCACAGCTTCGATGTTGCACTCAGAAGTTCCTGCGAAACAAGAGGTAAAGAGAAGAAGACATTATTGGCCACATCCAAATTTTCAACTGACACTTTGCCCACAACTTTAAGATACAGGATTGTTAGTTTTAAATTGGTTTTTCACAAAACAACCAACAACAAAAACTAATAAAATAGTCTATACATGCTAATGTTAAGCAACAGGCCTGAGGCTGATGCGTCACCCAGCAGAGACTCAGAATCAGCTGTACACAGAAAGCTGGTAAACTTGGATCACTACTCAGGGTTCAAATACTGAGCTCACACCTTGTAAGGTCTTATTGTGCAACCCATTCTGTAGCTGACAATGGAAACAGTGGACTTCCCAATAGGAGCTGTAAGACTATTCAGTAGGTCAAATAAAAAACAGATGAAGAGCCAGTCCATGCCAGGAAGCTATGTTAACACTACACATTATTATCAATATACACCATCAGTCATTCCATGGAAACTGTACAGACTGGACCATGGAATTTTAAGTTTTCTTGTTTAAATCATAATAAAAACTGAACTTTCCATTTAATTGCATAAAGGACATTGTCAGACCTGTACCAAAACATTTTACAAGCTCAGGCACTACTTGTTTTACTTTACCCAATGCATCAAGATAACACAGTTGGTTTGTTCCACCGTCACAGGAAAGCAGGTAAACTGAATCAGTGAGTGTGGAATGTGTCAGGGCTGGAAAAGTCAAAGTAATATGGCCCATGTGGTCAAAGTTAACATCACGCTTAGCGTGCAGCTAAGTGACACAAATCATGCTTTTATACACATGCATTTGAAAATTTCATTTAAGAAGCAAAGTTTTTGAGTGACAGGGTGAATAGGTAAGGCTTGACAAAGGTGGTGTTGAAAGAAAAACATACCATGAAGTTTAAATAAATAAATCACCATTTGAATTTGTCTTGTTCAAACCCTTAAAATGTAATTTCCTTGATGTTACTCAATGGAACAGTGCTGCATTTTAGTGCAGAAATACACGGGTGTGATGGGGTGGAATGTGAAACTTATGGACAATTTAAAATATATTTTTTAAATAGAATGATTTAACACATTTTCCATAAAGAGGGAACAAGTCAGCTTTACTAATTCATATTGTTACTGCACATCCATGTGAAAAAAGGTCTGAACAGACATGAGAAAATGGGTATTCTAACAGAAAACTTGTATATAAAAATTGCAATTTAACTTTGACTTCATGCTAACAAATACACTTGAATTAATGTCTTCAGCCACTGAAAACAAGTTTTATACTGCCTCGCTCTTTGTGTTGGACACACAAAATGAAGTTTCCTTCTTTTTTTTTTTTTTTATTTTTTTTATTTACCAAAGTTCGTGGCCATTGTTTAAATGACTGAACTCAAAACGCCCACCCCAATGAAGTGTTGCCTTAAGGCTCAAGACTGAAATTCGGATAAGGCTCCAGGTTCTCACTTCCATCTTACTTGAGTTATTAAGAGACAACAATAGCAACAGTTGATTTTTTTTTTCTCCATTTTATTTTAGTTTCCACAGCTTCGATGTTGCACTCAGAAGTTCCTGCGAAACAAGAGGTAAAGAGAAGAAGACATTATTGGCCACATCCAAATTTTCAACTGACACTTTGCCCACAACTTTAAGATACAGGATTGTTAGTTTTAAATTGGTTTTTCACAAAACAACCAACAACAAAAACTAATAAAATAGTCTATACATGCTAATGTTAAGCAACAGGCCTGAGGCTGATGCGTCACCCAGCAGAGACTCAGAATCAGCTGTACACAGAAAGCTGGTAAACTCCTCCATCGTCTACAGCTGAGTGACCAAGTATGTTGTCCAATAGTTTAAAGAATTTAAAATGTTGCTGGACTAGGCCTACTTCTTCTGTTTTGATTCATTTTTCAGTGTGATCCTGTTCTGTGGTGCACACTGGGAAACCGGCGTGCCGTAGCTCTTCTACTACAGACTTAGAGGTCAGCATTTCTATGCTTTCTCCCATCTAAATTGCCTAGTAAATTAAAGTCTTTTGTTAAAGACAAAATTCGGTCTCTTCATCGCTTCAAAAACGGGATGCTCTCTCAGCTTACACTGTGTTAAGTCACTTGGACGCTGCAACTGCAGCTGCGCAGTCTGAACCTTGAGGAACCTGGATAAGATGTATACGTGTAACAATATCACGATTTCGCTGAGTACTTCACCTTGCGTATTTGGGTTTCTCAAAACCAGCATAACAGCTTAACCGGGTTTCTGAAATCGGGATATGATCTTTATACGCGCAAACACAAAAACAGGACACTTTAAAACCTTGATCACAACTAGGATACTCATGTCCATGTAAACACACTCTGAGACACGTGAACAAGAAGGCAACATCAATTTTATTTTTAACACTTGTGGTTTTCCTAACATGACAAGTCCAAATGAACCCTTGAGAAAACCATTTTATCCATCATTACTATTTATCTTTGTACTTGCTCATGCATGCTTTATATTTTGTATAAAAATAGAAATATTCCACACTTTGCCAAAACGTTGAAGTTGATCTAACACACAACTGAATGACAAGTGGTGTGTGTGGGGCAGTGATAAAGTGAACTCTATCACATGTGCACATACAGGCGTGTGACAAATGAAAGGACAACCCAACAGGAAGTGTCTCAGTCAGGTGCCAGGCCTCCATGTGGCACCAGAACAGCTTCAGCACCTTGGCACTGACTCTCCAAGTCTCTTGAGCTCTACCGGAGGGATGGACACCATCTTTATAGTTATTAAGAGACAACAATAGCAACAGTTGATTTTTTTTTTCTCCATTTTATTTTAGTTTCCACAGCTTCGATGTTGCACTCAGAAGTTCCTGCGAAACAAGAGGTAAAGAGAAGAAGACATTATTGGCCACATCCAAATTTTCAACTGACACTTTGCCCACAACTTTAAGATACAGGATTGTTAGTTTTAAATTGGTTTTTCACAAAACAACCAACAACAAAAACTAATAAAATAGTCTATACATGCTAATGTTAAGCAACAGGCCTGAGGCTGATGCGTCACCCAGCAGAGACTCAGAATCAGCTGTACACAGAAAGCTGGTAAACTCCTCCATCGTCTACAGCTGAGTGACCAAGTATGTTGTCCAATAGTTTAAAGAATTTAAAATGTTGCTGGACTAGGCCTACTTCTTCTGTTTTGATTCATTTTTCAGTGTGATCCTGTTCTGTGGTGCACACTGGGAAACCGGCGTGCCGTAGCTCTTCTACTACAGACTTAGAGGTCAGCATTTCTATGCTTTCTCCCATCTAAATTGCCTAGTAAATTAAAGTCTTTTGTTAAAGACAAAATTCGGTCTCTTCATCGCTTCAAAAACGGGATGCTCTCTCAGCTTACACTGTGTTAAGTCACTTGGACGCTGCAACTGCAGCTGCGCAGTCTGAACCTTGAGGAACCTGGATAAGATGTATACGTGTAACAATATCACGATTTCGCTGAGTACTTCACCTTGCGTATTTGGGTTTCTCAAAACCAGCATAACAGCTTAACCGGGTTTCTGAAATCGGGATATGATCTTTATACGCGCAAACACAAAAACAGGACACTTTAAAACCTTGATCACAACTAGGATACTCATGTCCATGTAAACACACTCACTGAGACACGTGAACAAGAAGGCAACATCAATTTTATTTTTAACACTTGTGGTTTTCCTAACATGACAAGTCCAAATGAACCCTTGAGAAAACCATTTTATCCATCATTACTATTTATCTTTGTACTTGCTCATGCATGCTTTATATTTTGTATAAAAATAGAAATATTCCACACTTTGCCAAAACGTTGAAGTTGATCTAACACACAACTGAATGACAAGTGGTGTGTGTGGGGCAGTGATAAAGTGAACTCTATCACATGTGCACATACAGGCGTGTGACAAATGAAAGGACAACCCAACAGGAAGTGTCTCAGTCAGGTGCCAGGCCTCCATGTGGCACCAGAACAGCTTCAGCACCTTGGCACTGACTCTCCAAGTCTCTTGAGCTCTACCGGAGGGATGGACACCATCTTTATAACAGATGTTCCCTCATGTGGTGTTTAGATGATGGTGGTGGTGGTGAAAATGCTGTCTAACATGTTGCTCCAACATCTCCCATAGGTGTTCACCTGGGTAGAGATCTGATGACTGTGCCACAGCATCTGATTCACATCATTTTCTTACTCTGCCCTAAGGATGGGGGCACTCTCACCCTGGAAGAGACCACTCATTCATACAGGGGTTTCCTTTCATTTGACTCCCGTCTGTATGTGTATACATTTGAATAGGTCAGGAACAGTTATGACATCTCTTCCCATGTTCAAACAAATGTGTGACTTTTGAGTAAAAGTAACAACCCCATTAAACCAACTATGAGGTAAATCTTGAAATTTGAGGTCATGTTCTTACTTTGCAACAATGGCATCGTTCTTTGCCAATCTCAGGATGGAGTCGTCGGACTCACCCTGCAAGAAAAAAAAATATCTTCAGACAAAAGCTTTCAGCATGTACAAGAGCCTCATGGCAGAGGCATGATTTTAAAACTAGGTTTGACAGATAAATTTTGTATGATTACAGTTGTAGTTTTACAAACAGGGCAGATGAATCAGCCTGACTCTCAATGTTGACTGACAAGGAAACTGGCTCGCAAAAGGCTTTTCTGTGTTTGTCAAAGCAAGTCAAGAGCACTGCGGCAGGCAGCCAACTGAGACCTACCATTCTGCGGATGGCGCCACAGATAGCATAGGTCTTGAACTGACCGTTGAAGCGACCGGTTGCCTTGTCGACCTGCAGAAGACAGTACACAGAGTAAGAATGACAAGAACATTTAAACTCCAAAACAACTTGTAAACAGCAAACTTTCAGGGTTTTATTTACTTCACATTGTTATGAATACTCAGGCAATATTTATCAACTTAAAATTTGTTCTCACAGCTTTGCATTTTGAAAAGCTGACAATATCTAAAATGCACCATACCAGTGTTTGAGCAGGTTAAGTCAATCATTGTACTTAACATTGTGCATTATTTACAAATGCATGCTGTCCTGATTTCTGAATTGTTACTGTTTCAGGCATCCACTGATTTCTATTTATCCCTGAGTAGTACAACAAAGCTATTCATAAACTCTTAAAAATTGATGGAGTTGTCTAATCCACCACAGTAAGCATAAATACTGTTGCTGCATGGTAATTCAATGTGGACTTTTCAACCATATTTGCAATTAAATTACTACATACCAATAAATATACAAAAACTAATACAGGTCTGATGGTCACTGTGATGGATACACGTGTACACATGATTTATAATAAATGACTTACAACAAGCACAATTCAGTGGTATAGTCCTACAACAAGCTATTTCACTGCCTATGTTAACAGTGACATCCACAATCAAAGACTGGTTTTATCCTATGCTTGATATTAAGATGCTCTAAATCTATGAGTTGCTGACAAAACAACTCCAGTCACATTCCCATGTGCACGCTGTGGAGCCCGTTAGGCAACCAAAATGGTGAACATCAATTTTTTTCCTCAACTATTCAACCTCACTGGCAACTGCTTTTGCATTTTAGTCTCATGGTGAACTGTTGACTGAAATAATTGTCCTCTGGTACTGTGAAACGGACGATACAGGCAACAGAAGCATCACTGTGCGTCAGATGCTAAACTTGTCTGAGCTGTAAGAAAACTCAGGGGCTCTAAAACGTTACATAGTGTTGAAATCTACCATGTTCTCTCCACTGCTTTAAATATTGTATATGCTAAATAAGCACAAATATTGACAACCAAGTGAAAACCTTAATATGCAGCCACTGCGCATTTATTTTTAGTCTTCACCGTGCTAGAAGTGATGCTGGACATTCTGTCATCATCATCATCATCGCACCAGTTACAGTAATTAAGAGAAAGTAGACATCCTTTCCTCTGTTTTCTCCTTAACACAGCCATCATTCTTCTGACCCATGATCTTAGGCAACATCAGCAGACAGAGCTTAGTTTGCCTTTGAGTCTAAATGTGCACAGATAAAACCATCTACTGTCCAAATTATAATAAAGGTGAACAGTTACTATACTGTCTCTGCACATTTCCCTTTAACCATTCTACGAGCATCTGCACCTTTACTGCTCAGGCTGTATACACATAAGCCATGTGCACATGCATATCATGTCATTTTTCTCAGTCTTAGTGCCCAGTCAAGTGGCCTTTGTGCCCTCTGAAAATTGAAGGCCAAATGACCTTGCTCTTCAAATTATGAAATTTACGGCCTGATTTTATGCTTTTTTTTTTTTTTTTTTAAAGTATCGGTTCTCGTAGTGGCACCATTGTAAAAGTATCGCTTTAGCACAACGAGTGCACGCACACATGCAGTGAACAAATGCCAGAGAGAAGGAGGCTGATATCACCAAACTCCATCCAGTAAAAAAAAAAAAAAATTAAAATCAGAAGCATAGGATTACTTTGGATATCTCAAAAACAAACACCTGCGAGAACACCATTTCTCCGAGTGTGTCCTGTTTATAACTTTAATCCCAAACAATAAAACGTGAGTGTATGAACGCGGTCATAAGATGCGCTATTGCTTATAGTCCGGAAAATACGGTAGTTTTCCCACACTGTCTATTCATTTGCTAATCTGTGATTTTAAAGGACACACACTAATCCCAAACTGACCCCAGAAACACACACACACACACACACACACACACACACACACACACACACACACACACACCTTCTCAGCCCACATAAGTGAGAGTGTGTGTGTTTGAGAGAGTGAGCGACTATGCTATCATCCACCTACAATAAAATTACCAACTATTCTGATAATCATTTAGAGCAGTGTGACAGCATTTCTCACTACTGTTTCACAAACCAGCCAATCAATTAATGGAGGAAATAATCATAAGATTGATGCCTAATGAAAATTATCAGTAGTTGCACTTGGATATAAAATAGTTCAGCAGAGCTCCACCTCAACCGGCTACAACAGTTAGGTCCTGCTGTTACATCAGTGCATGAGTGATATACTGTTAATGTGATATTATATATAGTAATATCTCAGTATACAGTAGGATATACAGTATAGTACAACACTGAGTATCCTACTTCTACATCTAATATTTTCAGTACATTTTGTGATAATACTTAATTTTAGTTAACATTCTTAATGCAGGACTACTACTTGTAACACAGTAGGCTACTTTTACAGTGAAAGCAGTACTTTTAAGTAAAGGATGTGAATACCTCAAATGCTGGTGCCAATATGCTTTGGTTACATGCTTTTTAAAATAATTATCTTTATAACTGTTTATTCTTTAGTAGCACAGTCACATGCAATTAAAAAAAAAGGACTTGGTTTTCATTCCTTTGAGGGTCCTTGTAGCTGATAATAATAGCAATTGTCCAATACCGTGGAACCACAATATTTTCTGAGATGGTTATCATATTGTGAAAATTTCATACTGTTGCAATTATTAGAAATTGAGTACATTTTACTACTTATTGGCTTGAGACAGATGCAGAGGAAAAGCTAGTGTGTGACAGTCAAAGAGAGCCAGAGAGTTTACAAACTTCTTCATCCACCAGGCCATGAGGATACTGAACACTGTCCATTACCTCACCCCCCGTGCCCCTGGACTGTGACGCACCACAGAACATAAAAAGACTACCTCTGCTGCTTTGCACAAACTCGGTACATTCCCCCTTTTTGTTGTATTACATGTAAATCCGCTGCTGGCTGTTCTTTTTACCATATCTGCTGATGTTGGTCATTTGCGCTACTGTCCATGTGCATCTCATCACCAACGCCCCTGGTGATGGTGACCACCTGTCAATCTTCGTTATTTGCACTGACCCCAGAAACACATAGCTTTGAGTTTCTTCATAGCCCATTAGGTTGTACCATTTAGTTTTATCCTAATTTTATTTAGTTTTCTATGTTTACTCTACTTTTATTCTATTTTAGTTTCTTAAATGGTATGGGCATTCAATACTAGGTGAGAGAGAAACATTATTGTGATTTTCTTAAGTCCTGCACATATAGTGAATTGACAATAAAAATCTTTGATCCTTCTTCAAGCATAAATTCCAAATGTAAAAAGATGGTACATCATACTTAATTTTATGATTTCTACTGTCAAACACCTACACCTGATGTTAAACTCATCTATTTCAACAAATAGAGATGGTTTGATATGAATGTATAGTGAAGAGAAGATCAATAATGGTAATGTGGTCTTGATACAGAGTCTCACGTGCATTGGCATCAATATAAACTAGAGAAATGCATTTCCTGTCGAAAATGCGTGCGGATGCTGTGTGCTGAAAGATTGCCCTGAAAATGCTGAACATTTTGACACGTGAAAGGGATATTTACCTGAAAGTATGCTGAAGTACAATTTTCCCATTAATTTGAATGGGGCAAGATTGTCAAAATAAAGCTAAATATTTCAAAAGTATGAAGTTTAGAAATGACTGTCCTTGAAGAGCTGAACATTTTGATACCTGAATGGCTTTGCTAGCTGAAAGTATGCTGAACTTATTAAAGATGAGAAAATAGTCCAATAGGACCC
>NW_018128037.1:32058-33323 GCF_001952655.1 Monopterus albus
TTATTCTTTAGGAGCACAGTCACATGCAATAAAAAAAAAAAGGACTTGGTTTTCATTCCTTTGAGGGTCCTTGTAGCTGATAATAATAGCAATTGTCCAATACCGTGGAACCACAATATTTTCTGAGATGGTTATCATATTGTGAAAATTTCATACTGTTGCAATTATTAGAAATTGAGTACATTTTACTACTTATTGGCTTGAGACAGATGCAGAGGAAAAGCTAGTGTGTGACAGTCAAAGAGAGCCAGAGAGTTTACAAACTTCTTCATCCACCAGGCCATGAGGATACTGAACACTGTCCATTACCTCACCCCCCGTGCCCCTGGACTGTGACGCACCACAGAACATAAAAAGACTACCTCTGCTGCTTTGCACAAACTCGGTACATTCCCCCTTTTTGTTGTATTACATGTAAATCCGCTGCTGGCTGTTCTTTTTACCATATCTGCTGATGTTGGTCATTTGCGCTACTGTCCATGTGCATCTCATCACCAACGCCCCTGGTGATGGTGACCACCTGTCAATCTTCGTTATTTGCACTGACCCCAGAAACACATAGCTTTGAGTTTCTTCATAGCCCATTAGGTTGTACCATTTAGTTTTATCCTAATTTTATTTAGTTTTCTATGTTTACTCTACTTTTATTCTATTTTAGTTTCTTAAATGGTATGGGCATTCAATACTAGGTGAGAGAGAAACATTATTGTGATTTTCTTAAGTCCTGCACATATAGTGAATTGACAATAAAAATCTTTGATCCTTCTTCAAGCATAAATTCCAAATGTAAAAAGATGGTACATCATACTTAATTTTATGATTTCTACTGTCAAACACCTACACCTGATGTTAAACTCATCTATTTCAACAAATAGAGATGGTTTGATATGAATGTATAGTGAAGAGAAGATCAATAATGGTAATGTGGTCTTGATACAGAGTCTCACGTGCATTGGCATCAATATAAACTAGAGAAATGCATTTCCTGTCGAAAATGCGTGCGGATGCTGTGTGCTGAAAGATTGCCCTGAAAATGCTGAACATTTTGACACGTGAAAGGGATATTTACCTGAAAGTATGCTGAAGTACAATTTTCCCATTAATTTGAATGGGGCAAGATTGTCAAAATAAAGCTAAATATTTCAAAAGTATGAAGTTTAGAAATGACTGTCCTTGAAGAGCTGAACATTTTGATACCTGAATGGCTTTGCTAGCTGAAAGTATGCTGAACTTATTAAAGATGAGAAAATAGTCCAATAGGACCC
>NW_018128037.1:36358-38823 GCF_001952655.1 Monopterus albus
AAAAAAAGCTAATCGCAGGTTAAAAGCTAGATGGCCACAGCTAGAGGAACAAGATCGCAAATGGGTGCTTGAACAACGTGCTGCCGGGAGAGGCTTGTCAATGGTGCAGTTACGTTTCCATGCCAAGGTAGTTGCCAAGGCGATGAATATAAATGACTTTGCGGGGAGGACCTTCTTGGTGTTACCGCTTCATGCAATGCAACCGCCTCTCTATCAGAGCACGGACAACTGTTAATATGTTACGTTAACATACCGCCTATTCACGTTATGTTAACAGACGCATATTCAGCCTGTTGTTCTCCATTTTATTGTTATTAAGATAACTTGCCTTTCAAGATGAAATGTATGTTCTTGGTCTCTGATTTTATGAAATATATTTCCCCCAAAAAGTGCGACTTATAGTCCAGTGCGACTTATATATGTTTTTTTCTTCTTCATTATGCATTTTTTGGCTGGTGCGACGTATACTCAGGAGCGACTTATAGTCCGGAAAATACGGTAGTTTTCCCACACTGTCTATTCATTTGCTAATCTGTGATTTTAAAGGACACACACTAATCCCAAACTGACCCCAGAAACACACACACACACACACACACACACACACACACACACACACACACACCTTCTCAGCCCACATAAGTGAGAGTGTGTGTGTTTGAGAGAGTGAGCGACTATGCTATCATCCACCTACAATAAAATTACCAACTATTCTGATAATCATTTAGAGCAGTGTGACAGCATTTCTCACTACTGTTTCACAAACCAGCCAATCAATTAATGGAGGAAATAATCATAAGATTGATGCCTAATGAAAATTATCAGTAGTTGCACTTGGATATAAAATAGTTCAGCAGAGCTCCACCTCAACCGGCTACAACAGTTAGGTCCTGCTGTTACATCAGTGCATGAGTGATATACTGTTAATGTGATATTATATATAGTAATATCTCAGTATACAGTAGGATATACAGTATAGTACAACACTGAGTATCCTACTTCTACATCTAATATTTTCAGTACATTTTGTGATAATACTTAATTTTAGTTAACATTCTTAATGCAGGACTACTACTTGTAACACAGTAGGCTACTTTTACAGTGAAAGCAGTACTTTTAAGTAAAGGATGTGAATACCTCAAATGCTGGTGCCAATATGCTTTGGTTACATGCTTTTTAAAATAATTATCTTTATAACTGTTTATTCTTTAGTAGCACAGTCACATGCAATTAAAAAAAAAGGACTTGGTTTTCATTCCTTTGAGGGTCCTTGTAGCTGATAATAATAGCAATTGTCCAATACCGTGGAACCACAATATTTTCTGAGATGGTTATCATATTGTGAAAATTTCATACTGTTGCAATTATTAGAAATTGAGTACATTTTACTACTTATTGGCTTGAGACAGATGCAGAGGAAAAGCTAGTGTGTGACAGTCAAAGAGAGCCAGAGAGTTTACAAACTTCTTCATCCACCAGGCCATGAGGATACTGAACACTGTCCATTACCTCACCCCCCGTGCCCCTGGACTGTGACGCACCACAGAACATAAAAAGACTACCTCTGCTGCTTTGCACAAACTCGGTACATTCCCCCTTTTTGTTGTATTACATGTAAATCCGCTGCTGGCTGTTCTTTTTACCATATCTGCTGATGTTGGTCATTTGCGCTACTGTCCATGTGCATCTCATCACCAACGCCCCTGGTGATGGTGACCACCTGTCAATCTTCGTTATTTGCACTGACCCCAGAAACACATAGCTTTGAGTTTCTTCATAGCCCATTAGGTTGTACCATTTAGTTTTATCCTAATTTTATTTAGTTTTCTATGTTTACTCTACTTTTATTCTATTTTAGTTTCTTAAATGGTATGGGCATTCAATACTAGGTGAGAGAGAAACATTATTGTGATTTTCTTAAGTCCTGCACATATAGTGAATTGACAATAAAAATCTTTGATCCTTCTTCAAGCATAAATTCCAAATGTAAAAAGATGGTACATCATACTTAATTTTATGATTTCTACTGTCAAACACCTACACCTGATGTTAAACTCATCTATTTCAACAAATAGAGATGGTTTGATATGAATGTATAGTGAAGAGAAGATCAATAATGGTAATGTGGTCTTGATACAGAGTCTCACGTGCATTGGCATCAATATAAACTAGAGAAATGCATTTCCTGTCGAAAATGCGTGCGGATGCTGTGTGCTGAAAGATTGCCCTGAAAATGCTGAACATTTTGACACGTGAAAGGGATATTTACCTGAAAGTATGCTGAAGTACAATTTTCCCATTAATTTGAATGGGGCAAGATTGTCAAAATAAAGCTAAATATTTCAAAAGTATGAAGTTTAGAAATGACTGTCCTTGAAGAGCTGAACATTTTGATACCTGAATGGCTTTGCTAGCTGAAAGTATGCTGAACTTATTAAAGATGAGAAAATAGTCCAATAGGACCC
>NW_018128037.1:40202-46144 GCF_001952655.1 Monopterus albus
CAGCTGAGGTCGGCTATTTTGGGGACAGGGTCAGAGAGGCCAGATTGAGATGGTTTGGACACAAGCACACCCAGTGTACACCAAGCATTGGCATTGCACTGCATTGGCCCATGCTTTGTCTATGGACAAATAGACAAAATAGAAATGTCGATTATATAAAAAAAAAAAAACATTAAAGATATCAAGTTGATTGTTGCACTATTGGTAGCTGCACATCTCACGAGTTGAATAAAGTTGAAATGGCGTTTCTAGCCCAAGGTATGCCGGAGATATTAAGCTTCAAACTTTGCCCCATTCATTTCCAATGGGGAAATTTCTGTAAAAAAAAGCTGAATATCTTAAAAAGTATAAATGTTACAGACAAGAAAAATACAAGCACACATGTCCTTAAGGAGTCCTTAAACAGTTTGATACCTCAATGGCCCTTCTAGGTGAAAGTATGTGGAAGGAATTAGGTGCCAAAGAACAGTGGCGGAACCCAGAATAAATAATAATAATAATAAAGAAGAAGATAACAAGAGTGTGGATGCGAGCATCCACACTAATAAAGAACAGGAGAGCATAGTGTGGATGCTTTACAGCATCCACACAATAATCAATGACACTGAGCATTAACAAAGCACGTCCAGCAGGGCTTCAGAGAATGCTGATGAACATGAACAGATGAATTTAAAGACAGTTTTCTTTTACCTCAGCAAAGTTGATCTGGACGGAGGCATGGTCCTTGGCTCCAATGATTCTGTTGCTAGCAGAGCTGAAATGCACACACAGTATTTTATATTTCTTGTGAATGAAATGTCATCTTCATTCAAGTGTTTCTGGAGACAGTCCTAGATGGCTCTCCCAAAAACACTTTAAGGCAGTGCTCAGACTGAGGTTCAAAGGCGTGAAAAAACAAAGCCATCTCCATTCATTCCTAAGGGGGGACTGCGTTCACTGCAGTCGGCACCAGCACCACAAGGGGGGTCCAGCTAAATGATGCAACCCTGTGTATCGGCTCTGGTTTAACTTTCACTGCACGAGGTGGTGACATCATTCGGCAAAGGCTGCTGTGTTGACTAATCACGTGCAGAGGATGATCAGGACACTGGAAGGTGCCTCTTTTGTTGACCGTGTTAGCCTGAGCTTTCACTGCTATTCACAGTTGAGTCTGGGCCAAAGTTAACACACCTTACCCCCACACCATGCATTTTCATTAGCACTAGATGTTAAACAGTTTTTTTTTTTTAAATCTATCAATGCTGACACACCGGTGGTAGAAGTGGTGGTAAGGTGGTGCAACATGGATAATCAAAACTCGCGAGTTGAAAATGTGAATGAGGCCACTCACGTCGGCTCGTCACAACATAGCCATATCGTGCCTACAACACTCCTGCTGCAACCCCTCACTCCCTGACCAACACAGCCCCATATGTTAAAACAGCAGGGAGTTACATTTTTACGGGATCGGTCTGAATGCAAATCAAAGAAATTGGTCAAGCCTTTTCTCTTGTAAAAGGAAATTACAACATCTGAACACACTTCCATTAAAACACAAATTTCCAAATGTAGTAGGAGACAGTACCAGGCAGGACTAAGAGTCAACAAGTGAAATGTGCAACTAAGAGCTTTGTCTTTATTGGTAATTTAACCATCTACCATGTAGAATACAACATACTTCCACAGACAATCTTCTGTTTCAATCACTATAATGAGTGACTAGATATACTGAGCACTGTTTTGTTCACTAGTATCCTCCATTTTTACTGATTTCCTTAGTTTACAAAAGCACACGATAAGTCAAGCTGACAGTAAACTTTTAAGACTACCCTCTGCTGCATCAAATGGCAAATCACTTCAAAACTGAGTATCATTACAGTTCAAATCTTTTAGGACCCACCAACGTTTTAATTTTTGAACAAAGAGAGCACTAATCTCTATAACGTTATTTTAGAGATCTCAATGATGATGCTTTCAACACTGAGCCTCAAGGCAAACCCTTAACATTTTCTGCTAAGTGTATACTTCGCTGTCACAAAAACCACCACAGGGTAACGGTAATCTCCAAATATCCTCAAGTCAGTTTCAACCTTTTCCTCTTCCATTATAAACACTCACCATTTGCGTGGAACGTAGAGGTCCACGAATTCACCAGCGTCGTTTTGCATGTTTAACGGCTATACAGGTGGTCGCCTACAAATCTGAAACAGAATCAGACCAATATGACATTACAGGAGCGGACACGTTCTTTCTAATGCTAACTAAACTAAGCCAGATAACTATCTAGATAGCACATATTTAAAAACACGATTGGAGGTGCTACAGCCGTGTGCTTCTAAAAAGTCAGAACAGCATAAAATGCAAACATACGTATTAGAACTGCAACATTTACTCAGTGCGAAGCTACATGTAGACCAACACTTAGTCCGTATCAGCCTGCTAGCAAACCAGTTAGCATGTGGCACACCACACAACCGCGTGTGGCAGCTCACGCACTAGACAGACATGTTTTGAATTTCTATAATAAACACAGTCTAAAGCTTATCCTCAACTACAAGGGCACACTAACTTAAAAAGGTCACACGTAAAGTACGTCTATGTACACATATATCCCGAGTTTTAACATTTTTAGGCGAGAGCTCATCAGAAACCTACCGTATACGACAAATGGCCGACAGAAAAGGAAGAGCTGTTCTTCTTCTCCTCCTTCTTCTTCTTCTTCTTATGGTGTTTATTAGAGGTTTGCAAGCCAACCTAAGGTGCATTACCGCCACCTGCTGGGCTGGAGTGTGTGTGTGTGTGTGTGTGTGTGTGTGTGTGTGTGTGTGTGTGTGTCCCCGTTGTGGGGGGGTGTGTGTGTGTGTGTGTGTGTGTGTGTGTGTTTGTGTGTGTGTGTGTGTGTGTGAACGATAATAGAGCCGTAGGATTTTTTTTTATTGAACAATTGTATTTACAACAAATGTGGCAAACATTAGTATTCCATAACATTAATATAGAACAGTTGCAATAATAAAAAACACAACAAGAGAGGAAGGAGAGAAAGATAAAAATAAATACATAAACAAAATAAGGTTAGAAAAAAACGAGTAAAAATAAAAATAAATAAAATAAAATTAAGTGAAAAGTCATGTTAAGAAATTAGGGCTTTGGTACTAAATTATACTCTTCAATTAAATTAAAAAGTATTGTAGCATTTTTGGTTTTCATTAGACTTAGGGTTTTGACAAAAACAAGAAACCTATTGAGAAATATACAGAAACAAGGTACAATTTTTATATACTTAGCTTTATGTATGTGAAATTTCCCAAAAATGATGATGTTATTGATCTAAAAGTCAGTGTTGGCATTGTCCATCAGGAGTCCATAAATAATGTCTTTTTGGGTGAAGTCATTTAGGAGATGAATCTTTGATTGGAGCCAAACAAAAACCACATGCCAGAAAACATACATTGGAAAAAAAGATGTTCTGCATTTTCATCTTCGTCACAAAATATACAGTTATTGGATTCAATACCAAATCGATGTCTCAACAAAGCACTGGATGGATATATGCCATTCAAGGTTTTAAAGCTCCTTGGCATTCGGAGTGACAGGGAAATGCAAATACTTTGTTCGTAACAAGCAAACAGTTCCTTTGAAAAGAATTGTAAGATAGAATTTCTGTATTGAGAAGAAGGGCATGAGATATTTCTTAATTTTTTGTTTGGGTATTTGAGTTGATTTAAAGCACAGCCTCCAATTAAAAGCTGTGGGAGAGATGGGCTGAATGGAGTAGGGTTACCTAAATACCAAACACAAGAAGGAGGTAGGGATCGCTTTGATTAAAGAATAGAATGAGTTACAATCATCAATTCTCCCATATTCAACACAAAAGCATATGATAAAAAGGAGCCATTTGTGTCAATAAGATGAAATACCGACCAAACGCCTCTCTCCATCCACTCATTATTGAACAACGAGTTGTTCTTGATCTTAATATATTTATTATTCCAGATTGGGGTATTGTGGGGTGTGAAGTTATGATTATATAGGAGTTTCCAATATAGTAAGACTTGTTGATGAAAAAGTGATAATTTGACCAGGTGATTTGGGATATTAAAGTCACATTTAAGCAAAACCTCTACGCCTCCTAATTTTTTAAACACTTCTCTGGGAATGTGGTACCAGAGGCTATCGTTATTCAAAAAGGACTTTAACCAATTAAATTTTAAAGTTCCATTAATAAAATTAAAATCAGTGTTTGGTAAACCTCCATCTTTAAATTCTTTAGTCATGTCTGCTCTTTTAATGTAGTGGACTTTATTTTTCCATATATAGTCAAAGTTAATTGTATTAATCTTTTTAATAGCATCATTTGGAATGCTTAGCAAAAAGGCTGGATAGATGCACCTAGAGATGCTTTTCATTTTGGTCAGAAAAAACCTTCCCATTAAGCTGATGTCTCTCATTAACCATAGGTTGAGTCTAGAATGACATTCATTGATAGTCGTCCATATGTTTTTCTTATTACATACAGCTGAGTCTCTAGAGATGTGTATACCCAAGTATTTAACCATCTGTCTGATAGGAATATTGTAAGCCTCTGTTAAAGTGCATTGGTGAATAGGCATAAGCTCACATTTATTCAAATTTAACTCTAAACCAGAAGCTTTAGAGAATGTGTGAATAGCATGAAGAACTTTGGGGACTTCTGACAGTTGTTGCAAAAATATGGTTGTGTCGTCCGCTAATTGACTAATAATGACTGGTTTCCCAAAAACATTTAAAGGGGTAATATTGGAGTTTTTGATAAGGATAGAAAGCATTTCTGTGGCAATGATAAATAGGAATGAAGAGATGGGACGGCCTTGTTTGACTCCACGACTGCTAGAGAAACGGGGAGATGTGCCTTCTGGTAAGGAGACTGAACTGTTTGTGTTGTCATAGAGAGATTCAATTATACTGATGAACCTTTCCCCAAAACCTAGTAATCTTAAGATGCAGAAAATAAATGAGTGTTCAGTCGTGTCCAATGCTTTACAAAAATCAAGAAAGAGATTGAAACCGTCACCTTCTATGAAATGGTTGTAATCTAAAAAATCAAGTACTAAACGAATATTGTTGTGGATGGATCTGCATGAATTGGGATTTACTAATAACTTTATTAAGACTCTTTTTAGGGCTATTAGCAAAGATGAGGGTTATAATTGTATAGTCACTGTTTAGTAGAGTAATTGGTCTCAAATTCAGAATCAGAATCAGAATCAGCTTTATTGGCCAGGTGTGACGGACACACAAAGAATTTGACTCTGGTACATTGGCTCTCAATGTGCAAACAGTAAACCAGCATAAGGCTGTGTAATATAACAAAATAGCAGTATTAACATCAACAAATAGTGCAAACAATGCAGAAAAAACAGTATAAACAGACAGTAAACAATGCAAACAGCAGGGGAATGTTCACTGAAATGAGATAAATAGGGATAAAACAGAGTACTTAAGAACTAGAGACCTGTACAAGTCTGTATAATCTGTACGAGGTATAATTACAGGTATTGCACTGAGGGTTATTGTCCAATCATACTATTGTGGGTTAAGTGTTCATCAGAGTGACAGCCTGGGGTAAGAAGCTGTCCCTGTGCCTGGTTGTCTTAGTGCACAGTGACCTGTAACACCGCCCAGAGGGGAGAAGTTCAGATTGTGTCTGAGGTGTGAGGGGTCTGCAGTGATCCTCTCCACTCTCCTTTTGACCCATGAGGTGTACAGGTCCTCCATGGAGGGCAGGCTCACACCAATGATCTTTTCTGCAGTCCTCACTGTCCGCTGAAGTCTGTACTTGTCCTGTTTGGTTGCTGAGCCAAACCAGACAGTGATGGAGGTGCAGAGAACAGACTCAGTGATTCCTCTGTCGAACTGTATCAGCAGCTCCTGGGGCAGGTCAAACTTCCTGAGCTGGTACAGGAAGGACATCCTCTGCTGTGCCT
>NW_018128037.1:46315-47717 GCF_001952655.1 Monopterus albus
ACCTGTGCTGATTGTCCGGGTGCTGGATGTGGTTTTCCCCAGCCTCACTTGCTGCTTCCTGTCTGTCAGAAAGCTAGTAATCCACTGACAGGTGGGGGCAGGCACAGTGAGCTGGGTCAGTTTTGAATGGAGGATGTCCAGGATGATGGTGTTGAACGCCGAGCTGAAGTCCACAAAGAGGGTCCGTGCTTACGTCCCTGGGGAGTCGAGGTGTTGCAGGCTGTAATGCAGTGCCATGTTAACTGCATTGTCCACTGACCTGTTTGTTAGGTAGGCAAACTGCAGGGGGTCTAACAGGGGGTCAGTGATGTCTTGCGGGTAGGCCAGCATCAGTCTTTCAAAGGACTTCATAACTACAGATGTCAGGGCAACAGATCTGTAGTCGTTCAGTCCACTGATGGAGGTTTTCTTGGGGACTGGAATGATGGTGGAGCGTTTGAAGCAGGAGGGGACTTCACACAGCTCCAGTGACCTGTTGAAGATAAGTGTGAAGATGGGGGCCAGCTGATCAGTGCACACTTTCAGGCAGGAGGGGGTCACACCATCAAATTATTTAAGATTTTTGGGGTTTTGCCTGGTTTGGGAATTAAAGTTATTAAACCTTGTTTCATTGTAGGGTGAAAATTCAGATTATTTATTGCTTCATTCAACATGAGAGAATGAGGAACGGAGAGTATTACAGGTTCTTTAGAAGGTCCCAAAAGTGTTTATAAAAGTTGGCAGTAAAACCGTCATTACCTGGAGCTTTATTTAATGATAAAGCTTTAACTGCATTATCCAATTCATCTGGAGAGACACTGGCATCGCACATCTCTTTAAAGTCCTTGTCAATAAGGGGAGTCAAACCTTTGATGTGATTGAAAAAGGAGTCTGCATCCTCATTCGAGTTAGCTGAGGTATATAGTTTAGAGAAAAAGGAGACAATTTCCTTGGCAATCAAAATTGGGTCTGTAATAAGACTGTCATCAACTAGTAAAGTTTTTATTGCATTTTTTTCCTGTCTCCTCCTCTACAAATGACAGAAATATGATGTACTTTTTTTGCCCTGCTCCATCCATTTTGCTCTGGATCTTATGTAAGCCCCTTTTGCTTTCCTAAGATATAATTCATCAAGCTTCAACTGTAGGGTATGTAGAAGGTGTTTATCATTTTCAGAGGGGGAAGTTTTATTGCAATAGGTGTTTATGTCTTTGACTATGGCGATTTCTGCTGATTTGTTATTTTTACTGATGATTTTCCCACACTGAATGTCGAATTCTCAAAATTTAAATTTCAAGAGTTCCCATTTAGATACTGTATGTAGGATGTCACAGAGTTATCAGTCATTATGTTAAGGATGATGGATTTAATACCATCACAAAATATTTGGGATGAGAGTATAAGCTCTGTTTTATGTACAAAG
>NW_018128037.1:48064-56297 GCF_001952655.1 Monopterus albus
CAATATAGTAAGACTTGCTGATGAAAAGGTGATAATTCGAGATATTAAAGTCACATTTAAACAAAAACTCTATGCCTCCTAATTTTTTTAAACACTTCTCTGGAAATGTGGTACCAGAGGCTATCATTATTCAAAAAGGACTTTAACCAATTAATTTTTCAAGTTCCATTAATAAAATCAAAATCAATGGCTTGTAAACCTCCATCTTTAAATTCTTTAGTCATGTCTGCTCTTTTAATGTAGTGGACTTTACATAGTCAAAGTTAATTTTATTAATCTTTTTAATAGCACCGTTTGGAATGCTAAGCGAATGGGCTGGATAGATGCACCTAGAGATGCTTTTGCCACCACACTTTCCATTTCAGTCAGAAAAACCCTTCCCATTAAGCTGATGTCTCTCATTAACCATAGGTTGAGTCTAGAATGACATTCATTGATAGTCGTCCATATGCTTTTCTTATTACATACAGCTGAGTCTCTAGAGATGTGTATACCCAAGTATTTGAGCCGTAGGAATACATAGGAAGAGCTGTTGACCTGGAAACAAAAATATCTCTTTCTGAATGTTTTGCCTCAACCTGCTGGGCTGGATATAGCAATACAACCACAATTACATACACTAAATGACAGAAAGGTATAGACAATATACGCGTGTCCATACTACACGAAGACCTACTTGTCTTTCTAGTCAGCCTTTTACTTCCAACTAAGGAAAATGTTCATCCTACATCATACAATGATATGTTGGACAACTGTGTGCTTGCAACTTTGTGGCAACAGTTTTGACAATCCTTTTGCTCTCCTGCAATAAGACATGCTTTGAGATGAACTTTTCCCCCTCAGATACACTGTGGCCTCACTCCTCCTTGACTACTTAGTGAGAATTTTCTCAGTGACTTCCGGTGGTATCTATCTATCCAGAAAGTTGGTGCTTTTTGTAATAGGTTAACCTTAAAACTTCATCACCCCTTTTCTGATGAGGATATTTCTTATCTTATTGGAAACATTATGAAATGTAAAATACATTTTATATGGAAATATTATTGGTGGTTTCTTCATTTGTCTACCCTGGTTGCCTCTCTCCTGATTGTAATTTTCTTCTGCTGTATTAGCCTAGTTCTTTTTGCCTTATTCCTGATCACTATCATTATCCCATTTCTGGTTTGATTCTACGGTTTAGATTATGTTCAGGACATTTCTTTTTCTTTTATTTCATTAGATTTGAAAATAATAATTGGTGGTGAGACAGTCATGAAGTGGATTTTGGCTTTTCAATTTAGGAAGCCAAATGCAGTAGTGTTGTCTCAGGAGTTGAGGAAGAAGATCAAGATGGGTGTTCGAACCTGTCCATAATGATAAGTGGTTCTATTTTGCATAGGCTTTGCCCTCTAAGAGCTGTCACTATTGGGTTTATCCTTCACGCATGCACAGTCCTGAAGAGATTTCTTTCATGCCCTGTGCTTTGCACTGGGCTGTTTAAAGCCACTGTGGTGGCATAAAAGCCTATGTGACCTGAGATCAGATACTTCTTTTTCTTCAGCAGTTCTAAAGAGAAGTTCCTAAAGGGCAATGTCTAAAAAGCAAAGTTCCAAAAAGAATGAATGCTGGACTCCAGCATCGCGCCACCATCACCGTTTGTCCAAGCTGCGATACAGGCTTCATCCTGCCCAGTAACTCACACTGCTGTGAGGCCCGCCTAGGTATGGTGCACACCAAGCTGGCAATCTCTCCCTAACCCTAACCCTTTGTGCTAGCTTGCCCATGGCAGAGAAGCAGCATCTGATACATTTGCGGGCACCAGGGAATGTAACCCTGATGGCAGCTGGGCAAACCAAGATGATGATCTCTTGGTAGACAATCCCGCTGCAATCTGCCAGACATAATTGAAAATGCGGCAGATCACAAGGGAAATCTCTCCCTGCTGGAAGCTTTGCTCGGGTTGCTCACCTCCCCCTGGCCCTTTCACCACCGCCATCCTATGGGTTGTGAGTAGTGAACACTCAGTTTTCACAGTTGCAAAGAGGGCGCTTCAATAGCTGGTGACAATGTCCACAGACCTAATGGACATTAGGTCCACTTTTGGGAGTGGGCAGACAGTGGCCTGTGGTACATTTAGTGACACCACAGTGGGATCTGCCCCTGGTTTTACGCACACTTGGAGTACCCCCATTCAAACTGTTGTACCCAGTACTTTTTACCATGCTAACTCTGAGAGACGAAGCAGTCCAAATAACTTCAAAACAGTGCTAATTTATTCAATGAACACAGGTAAAAACATTACACATCCAGGTATCTTCCACCTCCAATACTGCACGCAGGCAGATGAAGAATGAAAGACCCTGAACCACAACAGGCCTATACATTTTATCACTTAGGTTGGGCTAGCCCCATACTAACAGGAACGCCAAACCGTGACGTGTCCCGGTGCCAGCTTTGCAGCTGACCATGGCAATAGTCAAAACATGAAGAAAATCAATGTGTGTGTGTCTGTTGATTGTGGTGTGTAGCTAAAAACATTCTGACACGACCTCTAGTGACATGTCATGACATTAAACATAAGAAAATGTTATGGCTATGGCTACAGTTATACACGTCATAATAATAATATTAAACATCCTGTCTTCTAACAGTCATCAACTTTCTATCTAGTTATCCTTGACCATAAGCACCCTGCAGCAACTCATGAGAATGACTAAACATTTAACAGCCTGAGCTAGACATCCTGTCTACTCTAAACATTTCTAATACATCAAATATCTAACCAATATCTATCTGACTAAAAATACCTAACAGTCTGGAGGAAATGACGGCTCATTTGGATAAAAATGTGCTTGTAGCTTGTCTACATTACTATGAAACAAAAGAGGCATAGTTTGTATTTTAGCAACATTTTGCTATTGATCCAGAAACTTCGAATCTGTGAACATCTTTCCGACTATACCGAAGTCAGCCACTATAACATCCTGCTGTACACAGACTGACAGCTGTAGCCTCCTCTGTGCGTGGGAGCACATATGACAAATGTTATCTTTAGGTTGCCCCTCCCTTTCACTCAGTCAAGACACATCAGAATGATCTAATATGACTTCACTCCAAAATAATGTGCATGAGTTTGCTCAATTATTGTTAGGGATGTTTCTGTCCTCAGAAACTACTGGTAGGGACATGTCCCTGGTGTCCGTAAACAAAACTACACCCTTGGAAGATTGTGCCATGGTGGATTAAGGAGTGTCAGAATGTAATCAAGTCTCAAAAGCATTTAAAGTCTTAAAAAAGAGCAGAGAATTTTATGAATCGTATACATTAAACAGTCTGACTATATTTCATTTTAATAAAGTTTAGTAAGGGTGCAATAAACTCAAGCATGGTAACATTTTATAATGCACATAATGCAAAACAAACAATTTTCACATTTGTATTGAACACAAATATTCTTAAAGTATTTTGCTGTTTTTTAAAAATTACATGATACATGTAGTAAATGTGTGATATTCATATGCTGCATATCGCATGCAGGGTTTCTTTTCCACAAAACAGAAGTCCCCTTAAAAACTTCTCACTATGAAATGTATAATATCACCAAAAATATAGCAAGTTATCACATATTAAAAGCATGTCATATAGTGGATTTAATTCATGTCACTGACATATAAATACAGATGTGGCCAGTTCTACAAAGAAATTATAAAACCTTGTCCTAAAGTATGACATTATTATATATCCATTCTGTATTTACTTGTATAAATAGTTTTGATGTACAATATGCACACCTAATATGTTTTTTGATACAACTAGAAACAGAGGTATGTTCAGTCAAAATAGTGGTATGGTAGAAAGTTGATGTAATAAAACAGAAGAAATTTAAAATCTAGGTTGTTTAATAATTTAAGAGATTCTAAAGGCACAATATGATAAAACTAATTCTAAAAATATTTTAACTTTTTTTTTTTTAACACCACTTTTGTGAATACAAATACAGCTACTGCAACATCAAAACTAACGCCTAATGTCCCGTGGTCATTATTTTTGTTTTGTGACACAGGTACATCCGACAGCCAGCTTGTGGGGACATCTGCACCAGATTTCACCGTTGTCGGTGCGTTTCCTCTTGTAGATTGAAATCTGGATGTAGATGGGCTGGGCGATCATGTTTCCCACACTGCAGTTACTGCACACAGCATACTCAATGGCTGCTGGAGAACTATCGCTTAAAGTTTCAACTCTGGAAAAGAAATAGAAAAATGTCCATGAATAAATGAAGGCATACAGTACATGGAAGTAAAGGCAAACCAGGATGACAGAGGCAAATTAGGGGACACAAGGGCTGGTTGATGCACATTTTAGAAAGCTACAGATTTAAAACATTTTCTTCCAGCACAGCTACATCAATTAATTTGTTTTGTACCACTTTGTATTAATTTCTGTGTAATTGTCTTTACATCTTTTGTTATGTTTGGTAAGGCCCCAGACATGGACAGTCATCCATCACTTTATATTAGATGGGTTACCATGAAATTCAGTCCAGCCAAGATGAATTATACTCAAGTTGATGATTATCAGGTCAAACTTTGTCTAACACGTTGTCATAAGCATTTAGCTCAAAGCACTGCTATACAGTTTAAGAGAGCCACTAACTTGAGAAGCATTCTTCTTAGGGTCACATTATACATTAGAACTAAGCCATACAACATACTGTTCAACCACACTGGAAATCAAAGAACAGCCACTTGAAACTAGAGTGAAAATCTGGCCGTCAAAGAGTGGGGGAAATGTGGTACCTTTTAAAACAGAGATAATATTTTAGTTGTATAACAAATGAAAAAATAGCTGAAAGTGAAGTTTAAAGTCAGTGTACATTCCAACCTCCACATAGCTGGCTAATTACAACATGATGTGGGTTTGGGCACTGGATCATTTGGCTCAGAAAGTTAGATCCTGGTGATGCAATGTCAGAAAGGTGGGTGGTCTCTGAAACTATGTGACCAAGAAGTATACTAGCTACCAGTATGCTTCAGAGTAAGCAGGTTTGAACTTCTCTCTCTGGCTTTTTTCATTCATGACACAGCCTCTTCCTGAGGTTATTTCACAGCTATTTCTGTGACTTTTCAAGTGAACAACCATGTGCAACACTAAGAGAGAGTGCAAATGTGCACCATTAGGCCCCTAAGTAACTTTTAGTCATTTACCAAGCAAAGCTTCAACAAAATAACTTTGATGTAAGCAGGATGTTTCATTTCTCTCTTCTTTTTGTCCAACAGAAACACAACTCACTTAATGCTCCAGGGTGCGACTGAGGAGGTTTTGAGGGTCGACACATGTTTGATGCTGTGGAACGTTTGGTTGTGGTGAGCACGTTTGCAGTTCCCAGAACACCCAAGGCTGCTGCACCTTGTCCCCATCAGGCCCAGTAAGAGCTGCAAACAAATATATAGAGATTTATTTTAAAGTCACATCAGTTTTTCAGTATGTCATTCACTTTGATCAAATCAGCCAAATGACCTGTTGATAACTTTTTATGTATCATGACTTTCAACAACCAAACAACAGCTAAAATCTTTGAAAAAGCGTTGGAAACAGACTTGCCACACTACTCAATTCATTCACTACAACAGCGTGTAAATATCTAAAGATTTTCAATTAAAGGATTTTACATTCAAAATTGTTCCTAGAAGGCAGTTTTTAGGTTTTATATGCTATTATTTTTCAGTGGCCTGTTGGGTCAGATATTTGCCAATTCAGGACCAAGATCTGACCTCTTTTTGGAAGCAAAGGGCATCAAGTCTGTACATATTTTCAGGCATTAACACTAATGTACAGGATGTAATGTAATGAAAACCCTTAAAAAAAAGCATTTTATTACTTATCACACAGGCATATGAACTAAAGTTTTTTAGTCACACTTATCTGCTTTTTCCCCAGATCACTGAGAATACTCACCAGCAGAGCAAGAATACTCACCAGCAGAGCAATGAAGTTCATTTTGATACTGCAAAGTGGATGCAAACACCTTGAAACCAGAGTGAAAAAAAAAACCCTTGTTGTTGGGATCCTCGTTCAAAGAGTGGCTGGTGTCTAATCTCTCAGTCAACCTTTGCTGTTTTTATCGCCTGTAACAGTGACGCAAAGCCTCATTTGCATCGAGTATGAAACATTGGAAACAGGCATCATAGATCACTGCCAATGGGCATATTGCCATCTTAATATTCATTTGTGATTTTTAGATACTGGGCGTGTGCTTGTTATGGACTGATTTACTATGAACCTACAGCCATATATTCAGTGACATAAATATCAGCGCTTGAAAGTTATTAAATGTCTTGTGTGCAAATTTTAATGTCTTTCTTTGAAAATGAATACTGAACCAACAGGAATGTGAGGCGTGAGTTTATAACCTGTAATAAACATCAGAGCAGGACCTAAGAAGAAGAAGCTTTATTTTATTGTCATTGTGACATGTACAATGAAATTTTGTTTGGAGCCGAGAGGCCCCGGGCCACTGTGTGCATACACGCCGCCATCACGGGCAACTTGGCTAGTAGTTGGCAACTTCCCTAGCTACAAGTGTTTTAACAGTTGTAGCTAGGGAATCCCTCCACACCCACCCACGGAAAGCAGGCTACAGCACTACTGTTTGGTCATTTAGAGAACAAAATATTTGTCTGAGTCACAGGATACACATGGATCTGAACTTTAAAATCATTTAAATAAACAACTCTATAATAAGTAAATGTTCCCAGACCACTGTCGCCCCCACTGACCTTTTTATTAACTTCACTGATGATCCTGTTGGAAATGTACAATTTATAAAGTTGATATTTTACATTATGTAATTATTTAAATACAAAACTATTATTCTATTTTTTTTTAAATGCAGTCATATGTACTGTAAATGGTTCACTGGCTAAGTATTGTGAGTAGTAGTGTATAAAATATACAACCAGACAAAAAGACTAAACATAATTCGTGTTCACTGTGGAGTCAAATTTGTTATCTTTATTCATCCTGCAGTTTACCCCATGGACTAATTCCAGGCCACAAACCACAGTAAGGACAGGGAACACTAAGGGATTGCTCTGGGGGTGTGGGTGGAGGCTCTCGATACTGATTCACCTTCCTGTGAATCTGGGGAAGCCTCTGGGCAATCCCCTTTAGTCATCTGATGATAAAAGTCCAGTATTTACTCTTTTTAACTCCAGTTTGACTCCACTAATCAGGATTTCTGTTTGCTATCGTTTTTCTTTTCTATTCATTGTTTCATATTATATTAAATGCAGCTTCCTTTTTACTGAAATTAAATTCAAGTTATACAGTTTTATTTTGGCCCGAAATATCGGACATATACAGATATACTGTGGATTTTGGATGTTATTAAACCACTATAATATTGACATTACGTTATGTATCTGATTTTTGACAATTGTGTTTCAGCTCAAAGAACAGCCTAAATAGATAAGTAGATCTTAGTTGTTTTCACATGTAAAAACCTTTTTCAGATTTTTCTGATAAACATCTCAAGACTGAAAATCATGATAAAGATAAACAGTAGGACAGGACATATCCAAAGCCTAACCATGATTTTTCTCTGTATTTAACTTGTTTGATTGTTTCTCTGTTTCATTAAAACCTGAGACTGAGGAAATGTCCCATGATGGTTAAATATGTCACTGAAACTAGTTAGAGAAGTGCTCAGAGCCACTGATTCTCATTGTTACTCTTATTTTGCAGTCATGGTGCTGTCAAATATCAAATTTAATTATCTGAAATTTGGGAGTGAGACCTGACCCAAGCTACACCTCTTCCATTTTCATACTATTTAACCCACTCAAACCTCCATGCTTCCACTTCCACTTTGCATTAGAATGGCCAGGGCTCTGTTGGTGTGCATACCCACCATCGATTTTCTTTGGCTTCACCTTCGGATGACAACTCATTCCATCGTCAGATGAACCTTTCAACCTGGTCACCTCAGCAGACATTTAGACCGCTGGTTCCACCCACTCATTTCGCCATTTGGCTATCCTCTGATGCTCCACCCAAGAGGATAGGCACTTCAAGGGACTCCTCCAGCTAAAGCTGCACTCTCATGCCCACACCGTGGTCATGCAGGCTGCTTGAGGACACTGGTTTTCTTCCAACTAGCGCATGCCCCTTCCCGCTCACCACCGGCGTTAACTCAGACTTGCATCTCAGATTGGACTGTGGTCAGCCTGCATGAGAACTGTGGTCCAGGAAT
>NW_018128037.1:56336-59757 GCF_001952655.1 Monopterus albus
CTTTGGGCCCGCCCCCACAATGCAAACCCCCTGCCACTGGTCCTCTGCCATAGGTTACTTGTTGTCCAGTCTGGGTTTGCCCCTTCTCCTTTATTGGTGCAGCTGTAGTCTCTTGTTCAAGCCGTTGGACATACCTTCTGTGTCTTGTCTTTTTCTCTGCCATCCTGTCTTCCGGGCCACCTGTTTTCTCCCCTGATTCTTTCCTCCTTTTTTTTTCTTCTTTGGGCACTGGGCTGCCACCTTTCGTTTCTTCAGTGGTCTCTGGGTTATCTGCTCCTTTCCTATCCTTTACAGGCACCGGGCTGCCCCTAACCCTCGGGTGCAGGGACAGGGTTACCTGTGGCTCCCACCACACACTCAGGCACTGGGCCCCTCCCCACCCACCCTTGTTGGTAGCTCCCCCACTTGGTTTTGGAAGCATGTGGGTGTGAAATTATTTGCCAATTCACAGTCTTTCTCTGGTATCGCCCCGATCTTTCGCAGGCTGCTTATCCAGCTTCCGCAGAAAGGAATCCCTGACCACCTTACCAAGACCAGGATACAATCTAAACCTCAAGACACAACCATTCGGTCTGCACTTATTTGTTAGAAGGGTACTGATCTTCTTAACCTTCTCCAAAACCATCAAGCACACAAGCATTCAGTATCCTCAGAATTCATTCATTCGTCCTTATACTCCCATCCGTACTTAGTGAGGGCAGGTCCCTACTACTGAATCAGTATTAAACAAACCTAAAATGTCAAAATGAAAAATAAGCCAGCTACATTTTAGTAATTCTACAGTCTGAATTTGAATAATTACAGGTTTCTATTCTTTATGGTTTAATTTCAAACTTGTCTTTTCAAGTTGGGTTGAATCCAATTTTATTTGCATACCCCATATTGCACTTTACAAAAAACAATTTAACCTAAATTTTTCACTGAAATACAAGACTGTTTATAAGATGTGATGAAATACTGTAATTCAGTATTTACAATAATTCAGTAGTCATGACTGTATTTTGTAATTTTAGACTGTTTTGTCCTTGAACCTAAATGTTCCACTGAAATACAAGACTGTTTATAAGACGTGATGAAATACTGTAATTCAGTATTTACAATAATTCAGTAGTCATGACTATTTTTAGACTGTTTTGTCCTTGAATGTTTACTTTCATTAGTGATGCATAAATTTATTATTGACATGATAAATGAACTAACATTCATACTGTATCGAATAGCAGTTTACACACTAATGTGCACACCCCTGGTGCATAGCCCGTATGAGCTCATGGCTTATAAAACCACATTCTTCTGTGTTCAGCCTTGCCTCTGTACCAGCTCATGTATGCCTTCACAGAAAATGACTCAACATGTTGATCTGTAGTAAAACATGAGAGACAGTTTTGAGGTGCGAGCATGTGTTCAAGTGTTTGCCAGTGTTTCCTTAACCCATAGTCTGACAAGAAAATGTTCAGTTTATGTGATGCACCCAGAATATTTGGCTTTTGCTGGACTCTGACACTGCAATCATACACCTGACTGATTTGTAATAGATTACTTTGATTACTTTGCTCACTTCTACCTGGCAACACTCCAACAAAAACGGGACTTTGCTTTTAGCTCAATGACATTGCTGGCAAGATAAAACACATTAATGTTGGCAAACAGTATTTAAAGTATAGTATATTACCAGAAGGTGTTTAAAAACTGACAAATGGAACTGGGAAGCTTTCATTAGTTTGTTGCTACTGAACCACACTTTGTATGCATATGA
This sequence comes from Monopterus albus, assembly GCF_001952655.1. Lineage (NCBI taxonomy): Eukaryota > Metazoa > Chordata > Actinopteri > Synbranchiformes > Synbranchidae > Monopterus > Monopterus albus. Next base: position 58,093 of record NW_018128037.1, read on the forward strand.
ATGTGTTTTGGAATTCCTGTGGTACAACTCAGGTGCATTGTGAATTTGCATAATTAAAAGCAAACAGGTAGGGGGATGAGGAAATAAATGAGGGCAGGAGAGTCGGAAAGTCGATACAAAGGATAGTCATGTACAGCATGGAAATGATATTGTACACTGTTGTGCACTATTGTCATTGGGTTCTTTATCCATGCACGGGATTGTATTTCCTGTTTTAACACTTGTAGCTAGGGAATCCCTCCACACCCACCCACGGAAAGCAGGCTACAGCACTACTGTTTGGTCATTTAGAGAACAAAATATTTGTCTGAGTCACAGGATACACATGGATCTGAACTTTAAAATCATTTAAATAAACATCTCTATAATAAGTAAATGTTCCCAGCCTGAGTCATTCTGTTCAAGTGTTGGCTAACAACCAAGGCACCAACATAACTCACTTGAGCTTTTGAGTAAGAAACAAACACATTACTGACCCTTCACAGTCCTCAATTATTTTTCCATTGTAAATGCTATAGCGCCAATGACAAAGATGTTCAGCTATATTGCTGAAAGTTTCACTCCACTATATCAGAGAGAAAGCATTCAACAGTAACAGGGCTGGAACATGGAGGTTCACTGATTGGGAAACATACTCCAAACATTTTAAACTCAAAAATATTCCCTTTGAGAATGTCTATATTATGGCTTTGCAGCTTTTTTTTAAAGTAAATAATCTAAATTTCTTCCACTGATTTTACAAAACTTTTAAAAAAGTGTTAATTTTTTTTTATCATGTTCAACTAGATTAATGAGGTAGGCTGCATTAAACATGAATTCAGTATCACATTCCCTTACAGTTAACAACTCAGCACTAGCAGCCTCTAGCAGTTATTATTTTTGATAATTAGATGTTAGTGTGGCTTTACTGGCGGGTGTCAATGCTTTACAAAGCTGCAATTTCACTTTTACGTCAGATGAATCCAGGTCATAGTATCAAACAAGATGGATATGATTCACACTTAACGCATGTCTTTTTAGATTGTGTATTTTTAAACTACATTACGTCAGAGAGATCACGCATTAAAGGAATCAACTTGTATTTGTCACAGAATAAAACCTGTGAAGAAATATGCCTATGCTTGCTTTAAGTAGCTGCTGAATTGGAGTAATTATTTGAGGCAGCACTAAATAGCATGCAGCAACATGCAGGATGCCTTGGAAGACATAACTGATGTTGAACACTGTCATACTTGCACACAATGACGTGCAGCTGTCAAGCCTCTAACACAGATTGCTCAATGACCTGATAATGTCATTAACATGAGACTACAGTAACTTGTAGCTTTAAATCTTGTATTACTATGCCCCAAAAATCACCATCAGGTCAAATATTAAAATGAAACAAAATAAGACGTGTGTACTGAGAAAGTGTTTAATCTCGTGCAAATCCCACAGACCAGATACCGTACACTCCTATTTTAATCAGCTTGTGCAGACAGCTGGACTGAGTAGCTGTGAGTTAAATGCTATTGTTAGGTTATTTTTTAGTTAGATAGATATTCAGAGATTTGTTGTCTATGAATGTTTAGTGCAGACAGGGTGACTAGTTTGCTGTAACTATTCAGCCTGCAGTGAGGATTGCAGGCACGCCAAGGTTACAGGAAAAGAGCTTTTAGTGTCAAC
>NW_018128037.1:59838-60407 GCF_001952655.1 Monopterus albus
CTCAGCTTTCTGCTGCCTGCGCGCAGGTAGAGGGGTGAGAGAGCTCTGGACGTGTCCTGTGAATTTTACCTGTGATCCTCTGAATAAACCAGCACGGTTATTTTTTATAAAATCTAAAGCAGTCTCTTTCGTCTCATTGAGAGTTCCTGGTTTGAAAGAACCGGAAGAAGCTACACAGAAATAATAGCTTATACTATGTTGGTCACAATTAGTGTGTCAGAGACCAAGCAGTAAGGCAAAAGACAGCTTTCAAAGTTCAAAATAAAGGGCTTTTTATTAACCCAAAAGTAAGGAAAATACTAGTGATGGGTCCGGCAACACCAATGCGTCGAGCGCGTAGAGCAAAACCCCATGTCGGTGCGCGTATCGCTTTAAGAAAGTCACGTGACCGACACAGGAACTGTTTCGAACTGACACTGCCGCGCCAAACTGTGTTTATAAAAAAGCGCATACGTCAACGGGATGCATCTGCCAAAACGAATCTCTGCCACAGCTGATGCCATCCAGGAGGTGCAGAGATACCTGGCAGAGGGCAATATTGCCAGGTCCCAGGATCCTATGAGATACTG
>NW_018128037.1:60542-72959 GCF_001952655.1 Monopterus albus
AAAAAAAAAAATCCCAGTCCACAAGCATCCTCATTCACAACACGTTCATTTAGATTTTCACGTTATGATACATGTTCACATTATTTGACCATCTAAAAATAAAATTTTAAATTTAAATGAAGATATGAAATACAATGACTTAAAATTATATTATTGTATATACTAGGTCATCAAATCAGTGTCAGTAAATTGGGCCCTAAAAGAGGTCAACAAAAGATTAGGAAACTCAATACAGCAAACTGAACTGTCTAATACCTCAACAAAACCAACTGGCCTGACAAATGACACACACAGGGGAACATATACATATACATATTAGGCTGGCCAAACCAATAACACACACAAGGGGTAAACTAAAGACACTACCAAAGCAATCAACTAACACTAAACAGTCTGCTCTCAACTAAATATTGAAGCATTTAGGGCCCAATTTATCTGATGTTAATTTTGTATTTTCTAGTGATGGTAGATGAGGCGTCATGAAGCGTTTCGACACATTGCCAAACTCTTTTGATACTGTGTCACTGAATACTGACACCTGCTGGACCTTAAAAATCCCTACAGGCAACCTAGTTGACAAAACTCAACTGACACTGATTTGATGACCTAGTATATACAATAATATAATTTAAGTCATTGTATTATTTCATATCTTCATTTAAATTTCCTTGATATTTTTAGATAGTCAATAATGTGAACATGTATCATAATGTGAAAATCTAAATGAACGTGTTGTGAATGAGGATGCTTGTGGACTGGGATTTGTTTTATTTATTTATTTATTTTTTTACAAATTGTTAAAAAATGTTTTTCCAACGTTTTGACATTGAGTCTATTACGCTTTTTTGATACAACTTCTCCAGCTGTAGAAAACACCCACTCACACGGCACAGATGAGGCTGGAGTGCAGAGAAATTGTAAGGCAAGTCGGAAGAGGTTTGGATAGATTGCCTTTTGGTTGTCCCAGTATCTTATAGGATCCTGGGACCTGGCAATATTGCCCTCTGCCAGGTATCTCTGCACCTCCTGGATGGCATCAGCTGTGACAGAGATTCGTTTTGGCAGATGCATCCCGTTGACGTATGCGCTTTTTTATAAACACAGTTTGGCGCGGCAGTGTCAGTACAGTTTGTTTTCCTGTATCGTTCACGTGACTTTCTTAAAGCGATACGCGCACCGACACGGGGTTTTGCTCTACGAATGTGGCGACGCATTGGTGTTGCCGGACCCATCACTACTAATCTCAAACAATATTTACTTACAACTTAACCTACACACATCAAGAAATTACCCACCCAAGTCCATGGCTGTGGTGGTTTAGGCCAGGACTGAGGCCTTCACACAGTGCTAAAATGCTCATGTTTATACTGCTTACCATATTCACCATCTTAGTTAAGCATGTTAGCATTATTACATGGGATGAAGCCTGTTGCCCACATACAGCTCACAGCAATGCACACGGTTCAGTTGATTGGTTAGACCACCACTTTGGTCAAGACTGAAAAGCGTTACGATGCAGCAGAAGAGGCGAGCCCATTAGCAAGTCAACCAGCTGTGGTGAGTTCAGACACTTCTGTATGTGACCGGGCCAATTTACAGGCCTAGGCAACTCAGACCGTAGTAACTTTTAGTAGTTCCCCAAGAATAACATCATTACTGTTTTCAGAGGTCAAATTCATGCAAACTTCCCCAGTACTGAGCTGCTACCCCCAGATAGATCTGCAAACACTGAGACGTTGGAGTTACTCACACAGATAAAACTGAGTCAAAATATAATTTAACAGTGGAAATGTTTTAAGAAGCCTAACCCCAGAAGCTAAAAGTGACTGATTTGTTAAAATCAAGAAAGTTTCACTTTCCTATAACAAGTGTTACAGTTGACGTCATTTTGTCTTAGAACATGGGCAGTAAACTCCAGGAACATGTTTCAATTTTTCATAAAGGCCAATGAAAAAATGTTGAATGAGAGCTTGCATTGAGTTACAGAAGCTGGTGGAATAGAGGTTAGTGGCGATGTGAAGTCATGACTTCTGTTCTCTACAAGTGTGTTATACACACTGCAGCAGTAAATTGGATACAACTGAGTGCAGATGTTATTGAAGGTGTGTATGGCTTATGGATATCCACAGATGTGTTTGGAGCAAATTCTGTTGCATAAATAAACAAATATATATATTAATCTTTCAGAAGGTTTCCTTGCATCATAAGAATCCCTAAGGAGTCTTGTGAAACCAGTCATGTGAAAATTAAGCCTTCTCCAAGTCCACTAAACACATGTAGACTGGATAGAATCCACATTGTTTCTCGTGAATCTGAGTTTCAACAATTGGTCAGAGTTCCCTGCGCATCAGAGCTTACTATTTATGGGGCTGTGCAGCCGCAGACCGGTCAGAGTGTCCATGCTGAACCCTGTCAAAGTGCCTACAATGGGCACGTGAGCATCAGAAGTGGACTGTGGCGCAATGGAGGAAGGTGGCCTGATTAATCATGTTTCCTTTCACATCAGGTGGACGGTTGGGTTATGCATCATTTGCCTGGAGTAGAGATGGCCTCAGGAAGCACTAGGGGAATAAGGCAAACTGGTGGAGGTAGGGTGATGTTCTGCTGGGCAACCTCATGTCCCAGCATTTGTACCTAAACAGTGTTGCAGATCAAGTCCACCCCTTCATGACAAAAGTCAAGTCAATTTTATTGTCAGTTCTTCTATATGAACAAGACATACAGAGGATTGAAATTACATTTCAATCAGACCCACAGTGAAGGCTGTGACAGAAAACACAGACCATACAATATACTGTATAAACAACCACTATATATGCATATGAGAAAATAAATTATCGTATAATTGGGCTGCCATATGTACAATTAAAAATAGCAAGGCAAATGATAATAGCAATTTGTGCAAGAATAGTATACACTGTGTACAAGGTAGCAGTAATGAAAATCCTTTATGTAAGGTGTCTAGTACTTTGTGTGAATAAGTGTGTATCTGTGTACGTGTTAACAGTGATAGATTTACAGTCCAGGCTTCATGGAGCAGAAAGCAGGGGTGGGGAGAAAAAGAGAGTTTAATTTCCTGACATCTTGGTGCATAAACCTGTCTCTTAAGTCTGCTTGTTCGAGCCTGGAGGCTCCGGGACCTCCTCCCAGATGGTAGGAGACTAAGGAAGCTGTGTGAGGGGTGGGTGGGTGTTATAAATGTCCAAAAGGCAGGTGAGTGAAGCTCTAATGATCCTCCCTGCTGCATTCACTATGTGCTGAAGGGTTTTCCAGTTAGAGGTGGTGCAGGTTCCAAACCACACAGTGATGCAGCTGGTCAGGATGCTCTCAATGATACCATGATAGAAGGAGCACATAATAGGTACTGAGGCTCGAGCTCTCCTCAGTTTGTGGAGGAAATAGAGGGACTGCTGAGCTTTCTTGGCCAGTAATGCAGTGTTGTTGTTCTAGGAGACATCCTCTTTTATGTGCACACCCAGAAACCTGGTACTGGTCACTCTCTCCACAGCAGCAGCATCAATGGTCAGAGGAGAATGCTGGGTGTGCGCTCTCCAAAAGTCAATTACAATCTCCTTCGTCTTCTCCACATTTAAAAAGAGATGATTGTCTCTGCACTGCATTGGCTTACCTCAGTCCTGTAGCTTGTCTCATTATTATTGGAAATGAGACCCACCATGGTTGTATAATCCACAAACTTTATGAAGAGGTTGGTACTGTACTTTGGTGTGCAGTCATGTGTCAGCACGGTGAAAAGCAGGGAACTAAACACACATCCTTGGGGGGCCCTGTATTCAGTATGATGGTACTGGATGTGCTGCTGCTGCTGACCTGAACTGCCTGCAGCCTCCCAGTAAGAAAATCCAGCAACCAGTTACAAAGAGAGGTGTTCATGCTGAGCCAGTCTAGTTTCTGTATTCCTTGATGGCAGTGGCCTCCTTCTGCAGCATAATGCACCCTGCAAAACATGTTCAAGAATGGGTTGATGAACATGGCAAACAGTCCTAGGTGTCGACTTGGCCCCCAAATCCCCCAGATCTCAGTCCAATTGAGCATCTGTGGGATTTGTTGAAAAAACTGGTCCATGGGGTTCCCACCTCATAACTGACAGGACTTAAAGGATCTGCTGCTGATGTCTTGGTGTCAGATACCAGAGGACATGTTTAGAGGCCTTATGGAGTCCATGATGGCTCAGAGCTGCCTGGGAAGCATGAGGTGGACCAACATAATATTAGGCAGGTGGTTTTAATGTTGTGGCTGATTGGTTGTAAATTGTAATGTTTGTTTACTGTTTTCCATCAGTTAACTTTACCCGTGCAGCTTATCTGCAGTTAGCATCTTCTCAAGACAGACATCCTTACTATGTAAAAAAAAGAAGCAATTTTTGCAATTGTCACATTTGAAACTAGGTGATTTCAGATTCAGATAGCATATCCAGTATCAACAAAATGTGACTTAAGATTAGAGTACGTCTGATTATAAAGATCAGACATGCTCTACTGTGGGTGTCGATACATCACAGGGGTCATACCTTTGAGAGATGGTGAGAGTGGGCATCCTTGCCTGGTACCCTACTGTAAAATGAAACTTTGTGACCTGATCCCATTTGTACTTATTGTCGCCCTAGGTGATGTATACAGTGTTCTTATCCAATGGATGAACGACTCTCTAAACCCAAATCTGCGTGGTGTATAAAAGAGAAATGTCCAGATAACTTTGTCAAATGCTTTCTTTGCATCTAGTGATAAAATTATGGTTTTGGTTTGTTTTTGTTGTGCAAGATTAATTCAATTAAATAATCTACGGATGTTGTCTGAAGCATTCCTGTTTTTAATGAAGCCTGTTTGGTCTGGGTGGATTAGTATTGGAGTGACTGTCTCTATTCTAGTAGCTAGGGCTTTGGTAATGATTTTTAAGTCTGAATTAATAAGTGATAAGGGACGGTAACTAGAAGGGTGGATCGGGTCTTTGTTTGGTTTTAATAAGAGTGTCATGGTGGCTGTGTTCATGTGTGTTGGTATTGTGGAGGTGTCTTTAACTTCTGTGGTGACTCTGAGGAACAGTGGTGATAGGATTTGACAAAAATGTTTATAAAATTCAGCTGGTAGTCCATCAGGTCCAGGTGATTTGTTATTTGGCATTGAAATCAGTGCTTTATGGAGTTCGTCGATAGTGAGAGAAGCATCTAATCTGTCAGCTTGTTCTCTGGATAATGTTGGCAGTTCTAAACTATGTAAGAAAATGTCTATTTCTGATGAATTTGAGTTGTAATTGGTGGAGTAAAGTTTACTGTAAAAGGTTTGGAATACGTTAATATCTTGTGGATTATAAGCAATTTCACCTCTAGGATTAAATATGGATGGGAGTGATGCTTTTTCCTTTTTGTGTTGTAATTGATTAGCCAGATAACTGCCTGTTTTGTTGCTATACTGAAAGTGTTCATATTTGAGTTGTTGAATGAGAAACTGCGCTTTTTTTAATATAATATTTTCAAGTTGCATTTTTAGTTCGCTTAATTCATTTTGTGTTTGCTCGCTAGGGTTTTGGGAATGTAAATCTGTGAGTTGTTTTATCTTTTGTTCTAAGGTGCTTTCCAGTTCCAGTTTTTTCTTTGTACGATGAGTATGATATTATTTTCCCTCTAATTACTGTTTTGCCTGTTTCCCATAATAATGAGATTTCTGGAGTTGTTCATTTCCAGAAAGAATGCCCACTCTTTTTTTAGTAAAGGTAATACAATCTAAGTCCTGGATTAATGATGTATTGAAGCATCATCTTCTAGAGGGTTTAGTATGGGCTTCAATATTTAATGTGAGGGGAAATGGGAGCATGATCACTAATTATAATGGAGTGGATTGTGGTGTCTGTTACATGTTGGGTAAGGGAATTACTGATAAGAAAGAGGTCTATTTGAGAAAAAGACTGATGAAGGGAGGAAAAGTAGGTGTATTCTCTAGATGTAGGATTACTCATTCTCTAGCTATCACCAAGTCCATAATGCTCCATATATTTTTTTATTTCAGTGGAGTGCCAATTTCTTATATTGCTGGAGATGCTTGAATGGTCAATTTCCAGGTTAATAACAATGTTAAAATCACCAGCAATAATAATATTTGTTGAGTTGCATAAAGATGAGAAAAACATATGAAAAAAGGATGAATCATCATTACTGGGGCCGTATATGTTCGCAATTGTATATGTTGTCTGGTTAATGGATACCTTAATAATTATAAATCTGCCTTCTGGATCAGTGATAGATGTATTATGAATTAATGGGATATTTTTATTAATTAAAATTGAGACGCCTCTTTACCTACTGTTATATGTTGATGAAAATATTTGGTTAAATTGTTTGAATTTAAGGTTTTGTGATTCTGGATTTGTTAGGTGGGTTTCTTGTAAAAAGCATATATCAGCATTTAATTTTATCAGATGGTTAATGATTTTAATCCTCTTAACCTGGATCCGGAATCCACACACATTACATGGCACTATTTTAAGTGACCGAGTGATTGTTTGTTATAGATATGTGTTCATAAGATGAAAGGAGGGAAGATGTGGGAAGGAGAGAGAAAGGGGGAAAAATAAATAAATAAATAAATACAAAAAACAAAAACAATAAAACAAAACAAACAAACAAAAAAGCATAAAAGCGGTTTAACGGGATCTAGGGTTGATGCATGCGTGTTAAGAGTGTGAGCATAGCAGTACAAAAAAACAGGCAAGTATACATTTCCACATGGTGTGATTAAAACAAAAACAGAAACAGAATAACAGAGTAAAAAGAGATGGTGCAAGAGATGGTTGTAGCAGTCCGTGTGGGATAGGGGTTGCTCTGTGTGTGGATGTGAGAGACCAGGGTGATGAAAGGGGGTGAATTATTTAACATATAATGTAGCAGTCACTGGTTGGTCTGTAGAAATCACAAAAGCCACGGGGCAATGTTCAAGTCACGATAGAGCTGTCCTTCAATGTACTGTATAATTTGTCCACAATGATATTTGCCCGTTTGTTCTGCCTGTGTTGTTTCATGATGGGATAAAGGATTTTTCATCGTTCATTTATTTCAAGTGCGACTTGATCATTGAGTCCCAAATTTGTGCCTCTCAGTTCCTTTCCTTTACTTTTAATCAGTTCTTTGTGCTTGTAGTGTTCTATTATTGGCCGGGATGTTTTGATGGAACGTGGGCCAAGGCGGTGTACGTTGGTGAAAGCTGAACTTATTAACAGTATCCGGTGGAATTTTGAGTTGATTTTTGATGAAGTCCTTAACCAGTGTTTCAGGGTTGTCGGGTGATTGTTCTGGAATGCCGGTGAAAATCAGGTTATTGCGCATTTCTGTTTGAATGTCCACGTGTAGATCACATTCCAGCAAGGAGGTGTGAGCTCCGGCTCACCAAATGACCAATAGGATTACAATGCATGAATTGTTGTACCTTTGTTGAGTGCAGAGCAGCCCAAGAAGATAAAATGTATTGTAAGACCTGAATTCGAGGTCAGTGGATGGAACTCCTGCAGGAGCTCCGTCTCTCTGATCCCAGCACTGTAAGGCCTACCTGTGATCAGACATGCAGTAAACTCTCCGCTGATTTTAAACAGTCCTCTCCTGTCGTCACTTCTCGTGCTTCCAACAAAAGAATTGGGTTAATTTCTGACAAAGAGGTTAGAATCTAACAGGTCGATGAATGATTCCAGGTCCGATATATCCTCCAGTATGTGAAAGGTCCGTTGTGGTTATTGTCGGCAGCTTGCAATTCTGATGGATTGCTCGTTTGATACCAGTATTGGGTTATAGATGGACGATGACAATTGGCAAAGCTCAAAGAAGGTTGCTGGAGAAGGTTTAAGGTGGAGCTACAGTTAACTGCCTGATCTGCAGGTTGAAGTGGAGCCTGCAGGGTGCTGGCAAAGGCAGCAAGCGGAGGCAGGGGTTGCAGGTGGAGTCGGAGCTTGCAGGGTGATGGCAGAGCCTGGAGGTGGATACTGGGGCTGCAGCTGTCTCTCAGACTCTGCAGGTGGAGAAGAATCTTGCAGTTTGCCTGCAGGAGTTGTAGGTGGCGGCGGCAGGGTGCTGGTGGAGGCTGCATGTGGGGAGGGGGCTGTCAGTTAGAGAATGCAGGTGGACGTCAAGCCTGCAGGGTGCTGGCAAAGGCTGCGGGCGGAGGCCGGGGCTGCAGATGGAGTCGGAGGATGCAGGGTGATGGCAAAGCCTGCAGGCGGAGGCTGGGGTTGCAGCTGTTGACCAGAGCCTGCAGGCATGAGGCAGAGTCTGCAGTGTGATGGCAGAGCCTGGAGGCAGATGCTGAGGCTGCAGCTGGCAGGCTCTGCAGGTGGAGGAGGAGCCTGCAGGGTGCTGGCAGAGGCTGCAGGTGGAGGATGAGGCTTCGTTTGTTGGCCAGAGGCTGCAGGCAAAGGATGGGGTTGCAACTTTCAGCTAGAGCTTGCAGGTGGAGGAGAATCTGGCAGAGTGCTGGCAGGAGCTGTAGGTGGAGGCTGCAGGCCAGAGACTGCAAGTAGAGGCGGAGCCTGTAGGGTGCTGACAGAGGATGCAGACAGAAGCTGGCACTGCAGCTGTCAGACCAGACCCTGGAGGTGGAGGCGGAGCCCACAGGGTGCTGGCAGAGACTGAAGGGGGAAGCTAGGTCTGCAGTCTCTGCCAGAGGTTGCAGGTGGAGCCGGGGCCTCTATGGTGCTGGCAGAGGACGCAGGTGGATGCTAGTGCTGCAGCTCTCTAGCCAGAGCCTGCAGGGTGCTGTCAGAGGATGCAGGGGAGGCTGGGGCTGCAGCTATTGGCCAGAGACTGCAAGTGGAGGTGGAGCCTGCAGGGTGCTGGCAGAGCATGCACCAGATAGATGTTTACTGTAAAATGGATGCTGATGTGCACCTGAGTGGCTGCAGGTAATGGTCAGCAGAGATAGTAGCAGAGTGGTTAAACATGTGGCTGGCAGAGGATTAACATGGCAGTATACAGTGGCTGTAGTTGGAGAATGGAACTTAGTTGATCTGGTTTGTGGATTAAGGCTGTGGTGATATAAAAACAATGCTGAGTTAAAGTTGCTTTGAGTCATGTGATTTGTTTCTATGATGTCAATCTACAATATTATTTAGAGATTCTGTCTTTTGTAGTTCTCCTAAAATCTCCTACTTTAATTATGTTTCTTAGCTCTTTTATTTGGTGGCTTCTCAGGCTCTGGTTCTCCCGCGGTGTCGACATCATGAAGGGGAGGATAGACTCCAACACTGTATGACACGTCCACATCCACCAGTCCGTCTTTACTGGCCAATGTTGTGGTCAGGGGACGATTCAGTCGCTCCCACAGCTTCTGCTTGATATGACGCCTGAGCTCCAAAGTGTATGGACGAGCCATGCCATCCATGTACTTGTGAGGAGCAAAAATAGAATTAAAATTGAACAATACAGGACTAAAAGTGTTTTTTATGGAAAAGCTGAGAGACAGATTCTAATGCAGCTGGAAAGGTGTGACGTGACTTTTGACACACACACATGCTTCAGCATGTCATCGACCACTTCATAGTAGATCTGCTGGTACTCTTCCACTGAGCGGTTGTGGATCCTCATAGGGCTGTCCTGTCACAGCGGAGGAGTGGAGGGCTGGGGGCGACAGTGGAGACCACTGCAGGTCCTCTGGTGGGATGGGATGGCAGACTGAGGGATCGGCCATCAATTGGAAGGATGGGCTACTGAGGTCCGCTTCCTCTTCTGGGGATGGCGGGGAGTAGATGGAACCTGGTGGTGCTTTGGTTGTAAATTCAGCAACATATGAGGAAAAACATCAGGCTTCAGTGAAACTATTACTTTATAACAAACTTCTACAATCTCACAAGAGAAAATCGACCTCAGATATACTGCAGATGACTACTTTGTCAAAATAAAGACACCTTCACAGATTCTGTCCTACAGGATTTTAGAGCTACAACCTTTACTTTATTGTATACCTGGCTACAAAAAGAATTTCATTTGAAAAAGAGTACAAATTAACTAGACAGTCTAGACTATCTCAACATGTTCAGTGTTGACAGCGCACTCTGCTATACATTTTCCATGTTGTAAAGAAGCCTGGTCCTTGAGGGTTACACAGTCAACAATATGTTTCATAAACCCATGATAAAACATGCACTTTTCACCTGGTTGTCCCTGCAGCATGGACACTGTCTGTAGGGTCCAGGTGTCCTTGCATGCCCTACATGGCGGGGAGAGATTCGCCTTCGGTGTCGCAGGCCCATGGGCACATCACTCTGTAACAATACACACATGTTTGAATGAGACTTTGTATGTACATTAGACCTGTTTGCCCTTCCAGCCCATGAGCTGCTGGGCCCCTGCTAACTCCCAGTGTGTACAGTTGTACTTTGCTGGACTATTATGTGGCTACCGATTGTCTGTGGTAACCTAAATAAACATAATATATGCTAATAATATGCTATGTCAGCACACAATTGAAATACGGAAGGTTTTGGCACAGGGGATCATAATCTTCACGAACAGAGCCTCACAGCTGGGGAAGCAGGACCCTACTGAAGGCCTTTATCATGTCAGCTGTATTGTGTTTTAGTATTACATATCACACATCCCCCAAAGAACAAGTTGTCGCTTACATCACCACCATGTATCCCAGCTGGCAGCTGGTTTACTGTTAGTATATCATTGATTTAAACGCATATTTTCACATCCTGTGTCAGCACTTTGTACAGTCTCATACTGTACTTTATAGTATAGTATATAGGTATTAGTATATTATAGGTTCAGCATGAAGTCTTAAGCCTGAAGATCTTTTTCCTCTCCACTTGAACTCAAACATAAATGCAACACATGATGGGTGGTAAAGTTTTTTTCTTCTCTGGGATTCTGCATCATTTATCATATCTCCCCTGTATTCAACAACAAATTCTCCTTTGTAAACTGAACCCTTTGCAAACACACCACATCCTGCAAAAGACAATGAAAACATTTTAAACAGGAAAAGCGATCCATTCTACCATTATTAATTAGTCTATGGTAATATGTGATGCAGAAAATGCACATCTTGCAGGTAAAGAATGACAATTACACAAAAACGTAACATAATGAATGGTAGCTGATTTGAGAAAATTAGCAAGAGTGTATTTAATGTATCTTGAAGGTCTGAAATAGATGCTCATCAGATAATAATTGTACATGTTAGTAATTTTTAAATGTTACATTTCATCAGACATCACCTTACCTTATACTGCATTGATGTACTTCACCTCTAATTTGCATCCTTTGTCAGTCTTTGAAACAATATGGTCCTTAAGGGGGCTGACTTGTGGTGGCATTTTAAGATTCTTAACAGAACACAAGGGTTAAACTGTAGCAAAAAAATTTGTTTGCATTGGTTTCAGTTACAGATTGAGGTTTTTAAAGTTATTGGCTATATAATATTTTGTGTAACAGTTGTGCTCAGATAGTTAAATTAGGGTTTCTCCTCTCTCTCAGGCTACCACTTCTTAAAGTAATTTTAATAACAGATACTCAAATAGAAAACAATCTGATATGGAGAGCTATTAAAAATAAAACTCTTGCTGTAGCCTAAAACCTCAAGGGGTTATTTACATTGCAGGATGCAAATACACACCCTGAGAAGCAGACACTTTATGCAACATATAGTTGTGAAATAAACTGTATTGTAATCGGTTTTTATTTTTTTTGGACAATATAGTGAAATAAATGACAATGTGAAACTGGAATACATGCAGAATCAACCAGGTCTTTTCAGTAAACAGTGAGAAAACACAAATACCCGAAGTCAGAATTTGTGGTCAGTTAAATATCTGGCACAAATCTAGCCTTGAGGGTAGCAATTCTCACATGTACTGTATTTAGTCTCAAATCTCTCACAATATCATGCAGAATCTGGCCCTATCATTTTCCCTGGTAGCCACAGGCAGTTATTTAACTATTTTGCACCATAACCTAATTTACTCTATCAGACAACCTCACATTATAGACCTGTTTGTTTTAATTTGACCAAATCATTCACTATGACAGAAAACTTTAGTTAACCAGGTAGCTAGTTAATGTACTTTCAGCCCCAGTAATATGCTGTTTGGCTAGCATCCAATACGACAATATGACCCCGGCTGAATGTAACTACGATGTGGGAAACAAGGAACTGCTGGCCATAAAATTGGCCCTTGAAGAGTGGTGGCACCTCCTCGAGGGTGCCGACCAACCTTTTTCAGTCTGGACCGATCATAAGAACTTGGCCTACCTCCAGTCAGCTAAAAGACTGAACCCCCGACAAACGAGGTGGGCCTTGTTCTTTGATCGGTTCCGGTTTACCCTCTCATATCGGCCGGGGTCTCGCAATCAGAAACCAGATGCCCTCTCCCGACAATATAACCCCTCAGCCACTGATGACACTCCGGAGCCCATTCTTC
>NW_018128037.1:73128-73723 GCF_001952655.1 Monopterus albus
GAAAAACAAATTCATGGGCTTCCTTGTCAACATTTATTCCTCCTAACTTTAGACAGTAAAATTAAATATTAGACACTTTTAAAATGGTATGTTTTTGTCTAATACTATAATGCATTTTAATAATATTAAGTACTAAATTTGAAGTGAAAGCATGGAAGAGTTAAACAACCATTTCCCTAAATGAATCAAGCACCTGCAATTGGTAGCTATTATATTTTAGGCTACAGATGAATGAAAGCAGAACCAAAAATCCCTGAAATGCTTTTATTAAGCACTGACATGACCCCGATATCTGTGTGAAACTACGCATAAAACTTGTTATGTCTTTCCCTTCCTCTACTCCAGAGGACTGTACAGTATGAGGAGAAGAGAGTCCTTAACTCAGTAACGAACGGCTGAAACAGGAGCTGGAAAATGCCGTCCGTTGTGTCACCAGTTCCTCACCAGAGGACTGGAGCCAGTTGTTGCCCTGGGTGGAATACGCCCATAATACACTCTCTAGCTCCGCCACCGGTATTTCTTCCTTCCAGGCATCCCTAGGTTACCAACCACCCCTCCGGTCCTCTGCTGAAACTTACATCATGGTCCACTCTGC
>NW_018128037.1:74456-91669 GCF_001952655.1 Monopterus albus
TTATATTGTACTCACGTTTTGTCGCCCTAGCTCCGTTCCAGTCTTGTGCCCCATTGTCTCAGCCTCCTTGCCTCTGTCGCTTCTCCGGACCACGGACCTCCTCAACCCCGCACCATCTCCACCACGCAGGTCGATGCACAGTCTCCCATTAACTGCATGTACTAACTCTGTCTCCTCAGCAACCTTCCACCACGACCAGCCCAGGAGTAAGTCCCAGCGTCTGCAGCCCGGCCTTTCCCTCATCATTCCACCACTGACTGTTATTCACCTTCTGCGGCTCGACACCCGGTCTCACTTCCACCTGGTTATTCACTTCCTTGTTGATATCACTGTAAATAAACTGAGCACTGCTTGCACTGAAGTCAGCCACCTGGGTCCGTCATTTTGTGACTCGCTCACCTCTGTGTCCGAGCAGATCTAACAATAACTCCTCGAGTTGATTTTTGATTTATATAATTTGGGTGGTCAGGGGAAGACACAGTCTCTATGGGGTACTGGGAGTTAAAAAATTTGTGGGACATTTAGATAGAAACTTAACTATTGACATTTTGTCAAAAGCTGTAAAACATGCCTCTTTCATGGTGCAGGATGATATAAAACTGGATGGTGCAACACTAAGTAAACTATAGCTTTCTCCTTTTTGGACTTTCCAGCTCTGTTTCCTCAGAGATCAGCTTTATCAATAAAGTTTGCTGTCAGCAAATGGTCCAAATGTATAAACTCAAGTTCATTGAACTGTGGTGAATATTTTTCTTTAAAAAAAATCAATGCAGATTTACTTCACCTGTGTCAATGGATCATGGTAATTCCACTGAAAATAATATCTGATGATATAAATGCTGGTTTCACTGGATACTAAGACTTCAATAAACTAAAAAATATGAAATAGTTGTATATACATTTAAAAACCTCAGAAGAGTTTAATTACAGTAGCCAAGGTTGCTTTGCATTAGTTCAGGTGTAATTTCACTTCATCCCAGACATGACAAGTGTTTGCTTCCCCAAATCTTGGTAAACAGAATTATTTTGATTTACTGTATCTCAAACAGCCCCATGATGCGCTGAATTTCTCTCCTCTCCTCTCTCTATGCATCTATATACCACCACTACACATCACTCACTTTGTGTCTCCTCTCTCCCGTAGTGTGTCCTCTCTCTCTCCCTGTACCTTTCTACAAGTATTCCTGGGTCTGGAGCTCTACTAGAGTCTCTGAAGAGCAGTCACCGGCCACATCAACCTGACCAATGTTTGATTGTTTTTGGCTTCTCTTTTCTTTTCTCTCTCCTCTATCCACTCACCCCAACCGGTCGAGGCAGAAGGCCGCCCACCAAGAGCCGGGGTCTGTCGGAGGTTTCTTCCGTCAAAGAGAGTTTTTCCTCCCCGCTGTTGCCAAGTGCTGCTCAAGAGGGATCTGTTGGGTTTTCCTCTGTAATAATAGTGATAACAATAAGGTCTAGACCTTACTCTGTAAAGTGTCCTGAGATGACTTTTGTTGTGATTTGGTGCTATACAAATAAAATTTGATTTGAAATGTCATGGTGTCTACATGGACAAGAAAAGAGAAATTCAGAAAGGACCACAATGCACAGATAAATCAAAATTAAGATTAGTCTAGTGTTATGAGATTGTGTAAAAAAAATTATCCAAACTTTTTTATGTCAAAACTAACATTCACTGACAAACTGAGATCGGTAGTGGCATTCAAATCCAGTATCCAGGGTCAAGTAACTGTGCTGGTGCTAATGAAGAAGGCAAAATGAAACCATGTCAAGTTGTAACAAATTTAATTTCCTGTCATGAACTTATCAAGCACAAGAAAAGCCTTTTGACAACACAAGCAGACAGAGAGCATTGATATTACAGAGATGCTACATGGCATCCGTGTTCACCTTCATGTCACAGAAGGGAAAACAAATGAAAGAAAACAAACAAAAAACAGATCAAATAAAGCAAGAATAAAAACTTGGTTCAACATGTTTTGCGATAGTGATAAAAGCTACAAAACTAGCAATGTTCATTTTCTCTTCGGAACTTACATGACTATAATACAGAAACACTACAATACTTGTTATCTCCCCCTCCCTCCCCACCCTCTACATTAGTCCTGAAGCCGAGGGCAGTGCAATCACAGATGAACAAATATTGAGTACTGTACACAGACACGAGTCATCACAGCTCCACTGAAACCAGAACTTTCTCAGCTACAGTCCCAGCCTGCAGGGGTTTTCTAATGTACACCATATCAATTCATGCCAGCAATATGAACTGTTTAGCTGACTCCTACAAAGGGCACACATGATTTCTCTTTGGTGTGTGTTGTGCATGCAGTGGCGGTTTAGCCATCACCGGGGAGCCCAAATTTTGCACTTCATTGTCCAGAGTTCTGGAGTTGGACTTTATGAATGCTTTGGTGATTTCACATCAGAAACCATAATAGGCACCTAATTCTATTTTGGGCATAGAGGATCCAGAGAATCTGCAGTTCTGAATGCGTATTCAACCAGACAGAAATAATAGCATGTGATGATTTAAAACACAAACACAAAATATGTTATTAAAAAAAAAAACAATTATCAATTCATTAATTAATCTGCAAAAAAATATAATTTTTTCCTCAAGTGTGCAGTTATACTGCTTGACAACGGGGCTTTAAACAGATCTGACGAAACTCTCCTGTAACCTTTGCGAAGGTTTTGTGTGTGTGTGTGTGTAAGAGAGAGAGACTGAAGTATGCATTGTCTGCATTTGAGCAGCAAGTTGTGACAGTGCTGTGTTTGAATATATGTGTGTAATATGTGTTTCAAGAGTTGCATGTTTTAAGCATGTGAAAGGGTGTGTATGTATAAAAGGCTTGTACTAGATCATTTTTGATAAATGTGTGTGTATGCAAGCACCATAAATTCTCAAATATACCATGCCTTTATAAGAAACATTTTCCCCCAATTCCCTGTTTTATGTTTATTTTTAAGAAGTGGCCTCACTGTTCTGTGATGTACTCCAATGTGTCTTGTTATTTACTGTTCCAGTTGTCTGCTGTTCAACATTTCCTCTATCTGTTTCACCTTAAGAGGGCTCGAGCTTGTCAGGGAACAGGCTTCCCAAGTAGAGGTTATATTGCCAAACATCCACAAGGAGCGTTGAGTTTCACTGACAGAAGCTTAATATAATGTAAACACAAGTGAATCAATAAACTGGTGCAGGTTTCTGGTTCAGTCATTGAGTTTTTCCAGGATTTACTAGGACTCATTTATTATCTGAGGATTTATAGTGTATAAATCTTTATAACATTTATTTGTGTGTATGAATGAGTTGTTACACTGTCAGTGTTGCGTGTATGTGCACGCACATTAACATCAGCAAGAGGAGCTGCTGGGTGTATTTTACAGAGGTGATCATACATTCTCTGGTTCAGTTCAACTGCACTGCTCTCACCGGGAGTAATGGTGATAGTGGAGGGTGGACAGAACCTAAATAAGACACCAGCTTCACTTATCCAGCACTTTTACACAGTGTGCCTATACACAACTTTACAGTGGCCATTTTGTGTCCCTTCTCATTTGTTTATGATCAATCAGTGGATCAAATTAAAGTGGTTTTTGCGGTGGCTACAGTATTTTGCAGCACCATTACTTGTCCAGGTTTAGTTAGATTGCAATTCTAAATATATCTGAGTCACACAACGTCACAAGTGGCCATATATACAAATATATACAGTATGTTGTTGAACTTCTTGTACAGTAGAAGAAGTCCATCAGGGGGATAGACTTGTTTGTGAGGAATGTTGGTTTCTGTTTTCCTGACAGAATTAGGCTCAATTAGACCAGACACAGTCGTCTCCGTTTTACTTTCGACTCATTTTTTATCCTTCCTTTTTGTCAGGCAACTTTTTGGTTTTTATAAGAAATCTGAAAAAGGAGATTGCGACCAGCTACCTCTTTGTCCTCGTGATTTGACATCAATGAGGTCTAAAACCCTCTCACATATTAGCAGCAATGTGGTTGGTTGAACGTGTTGAACGTGTTTCACAGCAACACCATAAAATGTCTCACAGATATTCCATAGTGATTTGTCTTGAAACTACAAGCGTCTGAAACATTGTTAGGACATAAAGATTTGTTAGGGGGAACAGAGAAGTGAAAATGTGACTAACTTTTCAATGGTGAAATCAAATTGAAAATATTACAGACGGATCATCCAGGTTCTGATGGTAAACAGCTGTGAGCAGAGTACTGAAACATTTCCATTCTACAACAAATCACTGTTACTTTGATGTAGGTGTGAAACCACAGAGAAGATCTGTACATGCCAGCATGACAAAATATCACTTGAAACTAAGGATTAAAGATGAAGATGTCAGGACAAAACCTATAATTCTCCATAAACATACAGAACACAGCCTGCTTGTTTGACTGGTCTTAATAGGAATCATGAAAAATGTATTCTACTTGTATCAAAGGTTCAGGATCTAAAGTGGTTTCCAAAGAAACCACAAACCTGAAAAGAAACTGCAACACACTACTTTGACACTTGTAACAAAACATGGACATGCATTCTGCTACACATCCAGCTCTGATGGGCTCACAAACATCATGCCCCAGAGACCTACAACTGCTGTACAACTACACACAAGCTCTTAGACCCACAATGCCACATTCTGAAGGCAGTTTTCCAGCCAGACTAATCTATAGCAACACACTGTAAACACGTTTTCAAAACAACTGAAAGCAGGCTGGCAGTGTGTTAACCATATATACTTTGAGATGCACTGACTCTGTGTCCTAAATACTGTCTGAAAAACGATACGAATCACTGTTTTTAGCTGCCAGTACAAATCAAATGATGCCATATGCTAAGCGGGCAGTGGCAGATGTTCCCATGAAGTCAACTCAATAACTGGATCTCCAGTGCCTGTAAGACTGTGTGTATATTTACATGCAAACTACATTATGTAGACTGAAGCAAGAAAGTCCCTGAAACAACCTACCTGGTTGTTACTGTGAATACCAAGTGTGCATGTGTAGTATTTAGCCTGGTGAAGTCAGGGTTGACATCACAGTCATTATCAGACATATACCAGTTTAAAATAAGGTAAAAGTCATCCTTCGGTTTTAGATGTCCACATGTTTCATCTTCTGCAGAAAACAGTTTTGTTAAAAATCTAATAAGCCTATGTACAAGCGTTCCATCTTGACAACACAAGACACACAAACATACAGCACTGGTATAAACTGTGTTTTTCTGATGTAAAGACTTAGTATATCTATGATGAAACATGCTGCTGGAGTGAGACTGTCTGGCTAGCTTGCGTGGCGGTGACGGTGGTTCCTGGTTAACACTATGGGATGCAGCACAGCTAGGATGTACATACTACAAAGCTGCAGTAAACCTAGACACGATTAGGTTGTTTTTATACTGGTGTATACAAGGGCAGACAAGCTGTTTGATGGAGCTGTATTTGCAGCTTAAAAAAAAAAAGTTGAGTATTCCAGTGGTTACACTTACAGCTGCTTCAGTGCTCACACCGTATATACTGGCTGGTGGCAGCTGTTTTAATACTGTAACACTGTTTTTTTTTTTATATATATATATACTGAACTGTAAGTCTGAGGCATTTTGTTTCTGAGGTCATGTCCCCTGTCTGTATGACAGGTCAGAGGTCAGTGGACTCCATGTTGTAGAAGCCCTTCTATTAAACAGATTGTGTCAAGCCAAAACTCCAAAATTTGTGACTGTAAAGAGAGAGCTGAAGTAAACCGACTGTGTTGGAAGAGGAGGCTGTGTGTGTGTTTGGAGGACAGGTAGCAATGTCGGGATTTCCTCTCTCTGCTGGCCAGATGGTGACTCTCTTGTGAATTGAGACGCTCTCATCTGTGCATCCTCTAGGCGGTCTAGGAGAATTACGCAAAAACAGAGAATTATTTATGAAGTAATCATTGCACACCTTGCTTAAGTTTTGCTTGTGTTTTCAGTCCAAGGAACTGAAAAGGAAATGTAACAGAAGCATTCACAGAGGTGTGACTCCTCTTTTCCTGCACGCCTCCTTTCACAGTTTCGATTACTAACTCAGTTTTGCATAGTGACTATGTCCTGAATTCAAACATCTGTTTTGTATTTTTTATTGAGTATGACAACTTCATGAGAGGCTAACATTTACATACTGTATATGACAGCCCTCTGCTGCCAGCAGAGTGTGATGAAAATATTGACCCTGTAGTGGGAGTAGAGATATAACAGAGTAAGTCATGCCCATGCGTTGTGTGATGGACTTGTGAATGGATGTGTGAAGGATAACCATAAACTTTTACTATTTTGGGAGTTACAGGACATGCTGTATAGAGATTTACGTATAGACACATACAGATGCTGCATGAGCTGCCGCTGTCCATCACGTCAAAGTGTTAACGCAGCCACCATGTTGGGATGGCAATGCCGTGCCTCTTAATGCATATGTGTGTGTGAAGGAAGGCGGTCTATCCACAACTGGTGTTCCAGCTGTTTGAATTGTTACAAATCCCACACATGTATTTATAATGCAGGAAACCCAGTTACATAAAAAATACAGATTTTCATACCAACACTTAATCTTTTGTAGATTATAACACTAATATTTCTATATTACAATATTTGAGATCAATTTACACTTTGTGATCATCTAGCAATAGTATATATTTTTTCTTATTTCACTTTGAAATGTCTATGATGCCTATAGTATAATTTTGTATATAATTTTGGAAATAAAGGATGAATAAAACAGACACAATTACAACAAGCACTAAAGTCCATCCATCATCTATACTGCTTATCTTGAAGAGGAATATGGGGGGCATTCCCAACTGACATTAGGCGAGAGGCGGGGTCCACCCTGGACAGATTGCCATTCTATCACAGGGCTGACATGTAGACAAACAACCACACTCACTCCTACGGGCAATTTAGAGTCACCTGTCAACCTAAGCTGCATATCTTTGGACTGTGGGAGGAAGCCGGAGTACACTTCAGTGGCAGAAAATGATCATACAGCTGCACAAACACCGGAAAGGATCCAAAAAGGCAACAAAATTTTTCTTGTCCAAAAATTAACTAAATAAACCATGTAAGACACCCAGACTTCTTAGAAATACTGTAAGAAAGTAGCATAGGTTCAACTAAAGCAAGATATTATGAATCCCTCAGTGGCCATTGATGGAATGAATTAGTAAAACAAGGACAGTACTCTATACATACATTTAGTTTTAGAGCCATTGGTGTTCTTAAATGAAAATACTTTGGGGCACAGACAGAAATATGGCTGCACAGCTATTCCAGAAAAATAATTAAGAATTTTGAAACCTAAGATCTGTGATAGACTGGCGACCTGTTCAGGATGTATCCCGCCTCTTAGCCTCTACAGAGATTCCCAGGACACTGGACACTAAATAGGAAAAAGCTGACCTCTTCGGTCTGCCTCTGTATCTTGTGCACAGAGCAGGACGCCAGGTCTTCCTCCCTGACCCCTTCACGTTCCGACTCACGCTCCCGCTTTCCTGAGATGTTGCCTCTGGTGTGCAGGAGGAGTCCTGAATGAAAGATATGAAGAAAGACTATAAGCAAAGTAACTGTAAACATGAGTAGTGAGGATGAGTACTCTGTGATCTCACTCTGCTAGGACGAACTTGATCATGGCAGTGGGGAGGAACAGAGTCGCCTTCTTAATGCTTTCCATCTGTGAGGTCTGACTTGTCAGGTGGCACTGCTCTGCGGTGACAAGGACACCGGTGATTGT
Source organism: Monopterus albus (assembly GCF_001952655.1). Taxonomy (NCBI): domain Eukaryota; kingdom Metazoa; phylum Chordata; class Actinopteri; order Synbranchiformes; family Synbranchidae; genus Monopterus; species Monopterus albus. The sequence continues at coordinate 82,220 of NW_018128037.1, forward strand.
CTTGCATGAGTGCTGTGTGGTGTTTTTAGTGATTGTTTTAAGAGTTTCTATTTTTCTGAATGGGTCTGATGTACATGTGCACTGATATGTGTAGGACAGCAAGAAGGAGTCAAGAATAAAGTGCTTTTGGATGTTTACTGTGTACACTGGAATCCTCATGGAACTTCCTGACTGTTTTCACAGGGGTGGCCAGGCTGGGCCAGTACTCACTTTAGGGTGGCACATTAATTGGCATCTTGCTCATTTAGTGTTTGTGGGTGTGGGGGGGGGACGACGTGTAACAGATATTAGGAGAACTGTTTACAGACCCCTCCTCCAACACAAACTAAAGCTTGAAGACCCCACCACACTGAGAAGGCTCCATTCCACTGCACTGAAAAAGCAATTCCTGTGTTACAGTAAAATATCACTGTCACATATTTGACAGCAATGTCCAAAGTTGACAGAAAGGACCAATATTAAACTTAGTCCATTTTTTCTTGTGGGAAAAAACTCGGACTCAACAACGCCAGCTCCATCCATCCACAGCTGCTGCTGTGCTACATCTCACACTTAACATTAATCATGACAACTACCAACACTTGGGCTAATGGTAACATGCAGCTGGTTTATAAACACTGAATCAACCATAAACATGACCTCACAGTCAGACCTGTCTTACCTTTAACCAGATGATTTTTACTCTTCTCCCTCTGTGCAAAAACATCCACATAAATCCAAGGTGGATAATTCCCTGTTGTCCTGACTGCCAAGACTCAAGTACATCCTTCACAATGAGTGCCTCTTAAGGTTATTTTAAAACACACTGGGTCAGAAAAATAAGTCGGCGTGAACCGACATAAAAAACTCCAGTTTAAAAGTTGGAGCTTAATGCTGGAGCATTAGCTGCTGATGTTTAATGGAAGATTTCCTCTTGCTGCTCTTTTACATTAAAAGCATTCCTTTTCAAAACACCAACTCGATATTATTGTGAAGTGGTCATAGGAAATATACTGTAACCATTTTGTCACCAACATTAGCATGGCTGTTTAGAAAATGAAATACCTCTTCACAAGAAGACATTATATTTGGGAATTTTTTGAAGGTACATCTATTTTAATGGAAGTCAGTTTCTTAAATGGTATGGCATTCAATACTAGGTGAGAGAGAAACAGTATTTAGATTTTTATGTATGTCCTGCACATATAGTGAATTGACAATAAAAATCTTTGATCTTGATATTGAAACAAACCACCATTATCATCTACGATCCTGGGCAACACAAAATCATTACATTCTTTAGGACAGGCCTAAAGAATGTAATGATTTTAGACCTGCCACTTTGACTTTGACCCCAGTTGTGATGAAATGTATGGGTGAACTGGGTGAGATTTGAGGCAGGCCTAGACTCATAACAATTTGCATGCAGACAACATAAAGGTACTAAGCATGTAATCAGTAGCTTAGTGCATGTGGTCACTAAACATCTGGAGATGGAGGCCTATGCCAGACTACAATTTGTTTATTTTTGTTCTGCTTTTAACCCACTGCAGCCACACATTAAACACAGTAAACCAGCTCAGCGTTAACCCCATTCCTCAGGTGGTATCATTCATTTCTGACTAATCACAACCAACAAGGCAGAGTGAACAGAATCATTGTCTAAGCTGGAGTGCCTCAGGGATGCGTGAGCTCACCTCTTCTGTTCACTCTTTACACAAACAAATGTATTAGCCACAATGAAAATATATATATTTTTAAGTTCTCTGATGATGCTGCTATTCTAGGACTCATGCAAACTGACTTCGATGTTCAGAGGTATAAGTCTGATGTTTACAACTTTGTACAGTGGTGTGACAACCATCACCCCCTCCTAACAAAACAAAACAAAACAGAGGAGATGGTGGTTGACCCCAAGGCTCTAGGTGATTATTCACCAGTGGTCATCAGTGATCAAACCATAGTGCAGGTAGACTCCTACAAGTACCTAGGCATCCACATAAATACCAATCTACAGTGGAAGGCATACATAGATGTTATCTGTACCAAGGTACAGCAGAGGCTACACTTTCTAAGAAGGCTCAGAATGTTTTGGTGTAACCAAGGACATGCAGCTCCTATTCTAGCCAGCTCTAGTAGATAGCCTCCTGCTCTGTGGGATCTCTGATTGATCTGATAACATGAAACCAAATTCATGAACTTATACAAACTGCCATGAAGATTATGTGAGGCCAGCAACAAGATGTTTTTCAACAAAGCATAATCAGACAGGCACAAAAGATCATTTCAGATCCAACTTCTTCAATCAAGCAGAAGGTACAGGATCCCCCTGAGTAGGAATAACCAGTTTAAAAACTCCTCTATATGGAATGCATATACATCATGTTTCTACTGCTTTGCTATTTAGCGCAGTATGGTTGTGTATGTGTGCAACTTTTATTTATTGTGGTATTTAATGCGTGTATTTTTATGCTTATAGAATTTATGGATGTATTATATGTACTATTATTTATTATTATTTATTGTAGTGCAAATGTGCTTGCTGCATGTTTGATACTGTGAGTCCAAGGGCAAATTTTCCATTGGGACAATAAAGTCTATCCTATCCAATCCATTCTGACACAGAGAGGAATGTCTTGATTTCTCAATCTGGAATTTTATTTTAGAAATTATACTGTAACATTTATTGTCAATAAAAAACAAATGTATGTTTGAACAGCAACTCAGGCATGAAGGTCATTTTAGTATTAAATAATGAAAAACATGCTTAAGCTTAATACTGGGAGGATAGTGTAAATTCTAGACTTGAGAATCCAGTGCCACAAGAAGGAGTAACTTCAGATCTTGCCTATTTCCTACCTGGGTGCTGAGGAACAGCAAACTCATGGTAGAGTCGGCTGCTGGTGATGGGCTGGTTGGCGTCTGGCACTGTGTGGTATCCTGCAAAAGACACATCAAAACACATCAAACAGACACTCTGTGATCTGTGGATGAGCTCAATAGTTATCATACTCTTAAAATCCAATTTTACCCAAAAAATGTCATCAGCTAGCTCCCCTCTCGTGAATATGCATACGAGTCTGGCTACATGTTTATGGTTGTCTGAAGCTTTTGGGGCAACATTTTAGCAATGTTTAACATTTTTGCAGGTCTTGTGTTTCGTAATGAAAGGACATGTCACCTAGTGCAGTGTATGTGCCAGTGTATGTATTATACTGATGTGTTTTCAATTGTTTTTGAACAATAACACAAAGATGCATATAATATGCATTTTACAGCTATGACAACATCCTGCTAATTACCTCTAGAAGGTGCAGTAATGCATTATGCCCTAGACCACTAGATTAAAGCGCTCATGACATTCTTTTCCTTGTTTTCTGACTTATTTACAATGTTACAATGGTGAATTATCATCTTAGACAAGACCGAAAGCTCAAAAAAATGAGGTGTACCTATGTTCTAGTATTTCTATGCAGAAGAAAATCTGTTAATACAAGTCTTGCAAACTCACTCGCAATACAAAATCAAGTATTATGTGATAATTTACGGATTTCCTTGAACGGTCATAATCTCCATGCAGTTGCGCGTTCATGTGAGCCTGCCTGACATCCACCTGTGCCCCCACCATACTGGCAAAATGTTATTTTGCCTTGTTTGTTATGTATATTCTCAATAAAACGTATAAAAAAAAAAGACATCCACTGGTGCCACTGTAAAAGACTGCGGATGGATATATTTTGTGGATACAGTGCCTTGCGAAAGTATTCGGCCCCCTTGAACTTTGCGACCTTTTGCCACATTTCAGGCTTCAAACATAAAGATATAAAACTGTAATTTTTTGTGAAGAATCAACAACAAGTGGGACACAATCATGAAGTGGAACGAAATTTATTGGATATTTCAAACTTTTTTAACAAATAAAAAAACTGAAAAATTGGGCGTGCAAAATTATTCAACCCCCTTAAGTTAATACGTTGTAGCGCCACCTTTTGCTGCGATTACAGCTGTAAGTCACTTGGGGTATGTCTCTATCAGTTTTGCACATCGAGAGACTGAAATTTTTGCCCATGCCTCCTTGCAAAACAGCTCGAGCTCAGTGAGGTTGGATGGAGAGCGTTTGTGAACAGCAGTTGTCAGTTCTTTCCACAGATTCTCGATTGGATTCAGGTCTGGACTTTGACTTGGCCATTCTAACACCTGGATATGTTTATTTGTGAACCATTCCATTGTAGATTTTGCTTTATGTTTTGGATCATTGTCTTGTTGGAAGACAAATCTCCATCCCAGTCTCAGGTCTTTTGCAGACTCCATCAGGTTTCCTTCCAGAATGGTCCTGTATTTGGCTCCATCCATCTTCCCATCAATTTTAACCATCTTCCCTGTCCCTGCTGAAGAAAAGCAGGCCCAAAACATGATGCTGCCACCACCATGTTTGACAGTGGGGATGGTGTGTTCAAGGTGATGAGCTGTGTTGCTTTTACGCCAAACATAACGTTTTGCATTGTTGCCAAAAAGTTCGATTTTGGTTTCATCTGACCAGAGCACCTTCTTCCACATGTTTGGTGCGTCTCCCAGGTGGCTTGTGGCAAACTTTAAACGACACTTTTTATGGATATCTTTAAGAAATGGCTTTCTTCTTGCCACTCTTCCATAAAGGCCAGATTTGTGCAGTATACGACTGATTGTTGTCCTATGGACAGAGTCTCCCACCTCAGCTGTAGATCTCTGCAGTTCATCCAGAGTGATCATGGGCCTCTTGGCTGCATCTCTGATCAGTCTTCTCCTTGTATGAGCTGAAAGTTTAGAGGGACGGCCAGGTCTTGGTAGATTTGCAGTGGTCTGATACTCCTTCCATTTCAATATTATCACTTGCACAGTGCTCCTTGGGATGTTTTGCCATAATAATGTTTTTATTTTTTATTTTTGTTCAATTTATGGCATAAGAAGTAACTATGCATCACTGTTTGCTGAAAATATTGTGCATTTTTTCCATTTCCAAGAGAAACTGTGTTAACATCTGTTCAAATAAAAAATCACCAAAATCTGTTATTTATCAAGGGGTGCCTAAACTTTTGCATAAGACTGTATCTTGCTTTTCAGCATTGCCAGACTAAAATATCTTGAAACAAACAGTTGATGTTATTTACTCAATCTGCTACAGACTGAAGTTGCTGTAGGTTTATGGTGAGACATGGAATGGAATCAGGATCAGTGATGTGTCTCACACTATGTTACGTTATACCAGGCTACAGTGGGTTGATGGTCCAGAGCAAGCTGTGGACTGGATTACAGATCAGTAAATGGATCGGCCTTGTCTGTCCAATATCTGATGAGCGAATGTCGTCAATATTGGACCAGATACTGGTATTGGATTGGATCAGGCCCATCTCTAATTATTATAGGTACAGTGGCTGAGGGTGTAGCCGGAATAGCCAACAGTGCTGCTATTAGTGGGTACAACTAGCAGCACCAAACACAGATTAAATGTAAAATGCTTAGAATGCTAACATGAAACACCTATGTCAGGTGATGACCTACCATGCTGTTGTTGCTGTGGCAGTGGCTGCATTCGTTGTTGCTGTTGCCCAACACTGCTAGGTCCTGTATGCCCCTCACTGTCAAAGTTGAGCAGGATGCTCCCGCTGCCATTACCTGTTGCAACAGAACCTGCTGAAACGCCAGGCACTGAGAAAAAAATCCTCAAGTGGATTAGCCACACCATCTCTATGACCACACCAACCATCAGAAAGAATTTTTGAGCAACATCTTCACATTCCTATTTTCAGCTACAAAACTGACTTACAATGTGAGTTGTTGTTGTTGGTCCCTGGTTGCTGCTCTCCAGGAGAGTAGGCCATCATTCCTCCATTCCCATTCCCATTGGTGGATGGCACTGATGCCAGCAGGCCTGACAAACACAGATACACACATTTGTTTTTCCGTCTTGAGAGGACAGACAGTTTGTTTTGGAGACAAATTTTAATTCCTCAGAGTACAAATGGGGCATAAGTCTGTAACAGTCTTAATTTGCCATTTAACAGGGACAGATAGCTGATGACCTTTCATGGTTTAATACTGGTTTAATACCTTTCTTCACCAAAGGACACTAAAACTAAATAAAGTATGGATTCTAAAACAATGGCCAAATTCCTGACTGCCCCAGCTGTATTGCTGTAGTGTCCACAAGTACAAAGTAGACATTTTGGAAGTGATGTTTTATTCTGAGGGACTCATAATATTAATATTTACATTAGACTTTGATTCTAAGCATTGAGAGCAGCCTGAAGACTGCCACATGCAGATTGCTCCCTGCACTTTCCCAGGTCCTGTATCTAGTGGCCCCAAACCCCTCTTTCACCTCTGACCTGAGACAATAAAGTTCCACTTAACTCAAACCAGTCCGGCACCTCTGGTTCCCTCTTATCTGATCAGTCTCCAATGCAACAAAACCCAGAAATATGAAGGGAACCTCCTTACGCTCACACAGAATGTGAACAGTGCCATAAACTGACTTTTAGCATTTGTTGCTTAAGATTATGTATTCCAGCCATGGTGGAAGAATTTTAATATTAGAATGTTTTTCTGATTCAAACTTTTAGATTATATAAACTTTTCTCTGCTGTGCCTGAAGAACCAATCAGAAATCACTGTCATAGCCACAAGAACTTCAGCCAGTTAGAATACTGGGTCAATGGACTGCTCTGACTGACACACCGATGCTAGTTAATAACCACTCCCTTTGTTTCAGTTAAGTTAAGTTGTTTTCCCTCTCCATATTTGTGATAAGATCCCTGGATTTAGATCTAGAATCTAACTCAATCTTTAAGCTTCCACCACCGCTAACCACAGATGGTGTAATTACTCCTTCATTCATTCATCAGAGCATTCACAAATGTACCATTGGCATTGTGTTTCTCATCCTGATCAATTTCCCTGTGTACATATTGTAAATAAATGTATTTAGCTTATACCTGGATTCATTATGTCATCTTTGGTGTCTCTTGTTTCCAGTAAGTGGTTCTCTGGACTGCTAGGATTCATTTCTTTCAGATCTAGACTGATTTAATTATTCTAAATAATTTTTTAATAGTCTTATGGACTATATCCATCTGGTGCCCTAATCTAACAAGGAAGTTGAATATTACATATTAACATTCCTTTATCTAAGTGTAGTCATTTCTGCTACACTGCTAATATGCTATATATGTATGCTGACATATAATACATGCAGTTGCTTACATCCACACCAAATATTAGTATTCTACTATGGTAACATGATACCATATTTTATATAACATGCTAAAGGTCTGCATATTAGTTTATGAGCTAGCTAAATGTCATACCTACTGGTGGCATGTGAGCAAGCTACCATAAATTAATAGGTCAGCAAGCATGCCTGCAAGGTAACAAGATAATGTGATCCATGTTTCATTTTCAGGCCGCCATGTTAACTGTGCTTAGTAATATGCATACTAACTTGCAGATTATTGCCAAAAATCATCATGCTGACATCACATAGCTGAACAGGGGGAGCCCATTTGTATTGAACAGCTTCCTGCATTTTTACTGTTTGTGTCCATGCTGACATGTTTGAGACACATGCTTAAGCACTGTGTCTCTGTGAACATCCAGTACTGTTTAATGTTTGCATGTGACCGTGACCACGCCAATGTTACATATGCAGTTGGTAGTAAGGTAATAGAAACAGCCAAGTATTTTAAATTTTTCATTCATTCCATACTTTTATTTTTGGTGTGTAATGAACATTATAGCCTAAAAGGAAAGCTAGCATGGCTTCACAGTCTTTAGTCCTGTTCATTTATTGTTCTCTTACCCAGTCCCCTGTATCGGCTAAGTTGCTGGTAGATCTGCTTCATCCTCTCAATGTTAAGCCGGCTTGCCTCTGCGTGGTGCACCATGGGCTTTGGGTAATGGACGCCAATTATGCACTTGGCGGCCGCCTGCACTGACTCTGGAGCATTCCATGGATCGTAGATGTACTTAGCAGGGAAACCTCGGAGAACAGGTAAGTATCGTCTGGAAGCACAGGGAGACATTAGACACACCGGCTTTTGTCAATAGGACATAGAAAGTTAGAGTAAATCGGGGGTGGGAGTAATGCAGGAATACAATAAAACAGTTCAGAAAAAAATCTGGTTTTACAGTAGTAAAAACAAATGTGAATATTTCTAAAATAATCTGTAATAAATAAAAGTCAATATAATTTATACTATTTTAAGTATTTGTTTGGAAAAGTTGTAGTACTGAGTTTAATTATGACATTTAAAATTCAGTACATATGTATGTTTTTCATTCAATATGCATGTACATTTCATATGATACTTTCCAGGTTTGTTCTTACTGAGAAAATGATAATTTATTCATAAACATCTGGGTCATACAGTGCATCCATAAAGTATTCACAACGCTTAACTTTTTCCACATTTTGTTATGTTACAGCCTTATTCCAAAATGGATTCAATTAATTATTGTCCTCAAAATTCTACAAACAATACCCCATAATGACAAAGTGAAAAAAGTTCATTTGAAATCTTTGCAAATGTACTTAACATAAAAAAAAATAATCACATATACATAAGTATTCACAGCCTGTGCCATGACACTTAAATTTGAGCTCTGGTGCATCCTGTTTCCACTGATCATCCTGAGATGTTTCTACAACTTCTCCGAGACAGGATTGTATCAAGGCACAGATCTGGGGAAGGGTACAGAAACACTTCTGCAGAATTGAAGGTCCCAGTGAGCAGAGTGGCCTCCATCATCCATAAATGAAAGAAGTTTGGAACCACCAGGACTCTTCCTAGAGTGGGCCACCTGGCCAAACAGCGATCGAGAGAGAAGGGCCTTAGTCAGGGAGGTGACCAAGAACCCAATGGTCACTCTGAAGGAGCTCCAGCATTTCTCTGTGGAGAGAGGAGAACCTTCCAGAAGAACAACCATCTCTGCAGCACTCCACCAATCAGGCCTGTATGGTAGAGTGGCCAGACAGAAACCACTCCTCAGTAACAGGCACATGGCAGCCCGCCTGGAGTTTGCCAAAAGGCACCTGAAGGACTCTCAGACCATGAGAAACAAAACTTTCTGGTCTGATGAAACAAAGATTGAACTCTATGGTCTGAATGCCAAGCATCATGTCTGGAGGAAACCAGGCACCGCTCACCACCTGGCCAATACCACCCCTACAGTGAAGAATGGTGGTGGCAGCATCATGATGTGGGGATGTTTTTCAACGGCAGGAACTGGGACATTAGTCAGGATTGAGGGAACGACTTTTCCCACTTTTTTCCCCATGCCCTGTTCTGCCTTTTTTGAAAAGTGGGTGATTGACAGTAAAATCTATTCTTGACATACCAGTGAAATTACTTGAATGAAATACCCTACCTACTACAAATGTAATATACAGCATTTGGCCATTTTTACATGCTATGGCCCAGCCAGAGCCCAGGCTTG
>NW_018128037.1:91764-126823 GCF_001952655.1 Monopterus albus
GGAGAAACAGCCAGTTGTGCCAAGCTTGTAGCATCATACTCAAAAAGAATTGAGGCTGTAATTGGTGCTAAAGGTGCTTCAACAAAGTACTGATCAAAGGCTGTGAATACTTATGTACATGTGATTTTTTTTCATTTTTTATTTTTAATAAATTTGCAACGACTTCAAACAAACTTTTTTCACATTGTCATTATGGGGTATTGTTTATAGAATTTTGAGGACAATAATGAATTTAATCCATTTTGGAATAAGGCTGTAACATAACAAAATGTGGAAAAGGTTAAGCACTGTGAATACTTTATGGATGCACTGTATATGACACATTTTATTTTTATTTACAGCCCATGTATGTATTGGAACTGATAACAGCATGTTGGACTTCAGCACTTCATGCTTACAAGTATCATGAGAAATAGCTGCTACAAAATAAAAGCTACAAACAACCACAACATTGCACAGTATGGCTACAGTACATGACAGTATGAGTACGAAGTCACTGCTCAGCAAGTATGAAACTTTTGGAAATTCTGGCACTGAAGTGAATTACCATCACAGTGCACAGTGAGGACTAAGGTTCGAAACATGGTAGAAAAACGAGGGGCTGTGGTCCCGAACAGCTTTTACTGTAAGTTGGTGTGATAGCAGCCGCACTATATACAAAAATATGATCCTCGAAGAAATTAAGCCAATAAAACACTGAGAACTCAGCTCACAATACCATTCCAACCTGCTACAGCTTGGATTTAAAATTTTATTTTTTATTTTTCCTTGCCATGGAGTTGCTCCGTGTGACAAAAAGAGGCCACCTACCTACTGCACTTGGTCCAACCTTACCCAGTCCGAGGAGGGGAGACAGACAGGACAGAGGAGGGGGCGAGTGGAACTGTGGGAAGTGGCACAGTGCAGCGCTGACAGGAAGAGAGAGAGGGGTGGGGGCGGGGGCGGTGCGGCCCTGTGGACCGACATGCACACACAGGATGGATGGCGCTCCGGTTGCTACAGAGCTTGTTCCATCACTAGAGAGATCACTGCCGATTGGGTTGATGATGCTAGGAGACGTCTACTGTACAGTAACACGCGGTTAGAAAGCAGAGTGTATTGTCCCCCACCAACCCGCAGCCCTCCCCTACACCATCCAACCCTGACCAGAGCAGGTGTATAGTGGAAAATTTCTGCCATAGAGTGTTCTAGTTTATCTTTACTTTTGTCTATAACAACATTAAAAAAAGATCGATTTTTAAATAATTTTTTTTCCTTTGGTTTCCCCTTTGGCTGCCCTTTGATCCAGAATAAATTAAGAGGAGCAGTGACCAAAAAAATCTCCCCATATCTGAATATTTACATGTTGAATTTTTCCTAATTATTATGAAAGCTCAGCTGTATCTTCAGTTTGTGTCAGTCTGTCAACTATGACTAAAGCGAAATGTCTACATGAAATAAAAGTAAAAAGTGCTAGTTGATGACACAAGTCCTCCATTATACCGCACAGCTCCAGGCCCTCACCCTCCCTCCAACCTCCCTCCCCATGATCAGACAGTGGTGAACTGAAAAAAGAGCTCATGCCTGCTCCCCCTGTCCCTCAGACTGTGGTGGTTGTCTTTTAAGTGGTCAGCGGGCCCCAAGCCCCCCTGCTGACTGTTCCCTCCCAATGCCACAGCACCACACTCTGGGCTGGCCCACTAGGGGGACCCCTCATTTCACCAAAAGGGACCACAACCCTTTTGTCAGGAATATCCGCAACCTGCCAGTAGCAAGGAGTCCGACAGAGGACAGCGGGTGAGGCTTAAGACAGTGTGTGTGTGTGTGTGTGTGTGGTGGGCGTATGTGCTCAAATACAGTGCATAACAAAATTTTGTTTTTGTTTTTTTTGCTTCATTGTTTTTAATTCATTTATTATATTTAATATGGTGCAGTTGTAAATGCACTTTTTGGCATCTGCTTCTCAGATATATTTTAGGCATTGTTCCGTTTTCTATATTATGCTTTTTATAACTGTATAGTTAGACTGTATATGTATGGGTGAACAAAAATTTGACATTGAATTTGAGTGTAGAATATTTTCAGAATCTGTTTATTGGCCACAAACAACTAATGGGCTTGATACCCAAATGAAAATAATGTGGCTCATGTCAAAAGCACATGTTTGCTAATAATTTTATTAACCTACCATAATTTACCCAGTTTTGCATCCAAGAGCTCAACTTACTATAATTATCACCTGGTCTTAAAGTGTGATATTTCTAGCACCTGTGGTAATACCTATTTTTAATTTTTGATTGGATTCAAATTCTAGGTTAAGAAATTGTCCTCCAATTCATTCTATGTGAGTAAATCACTGCCTTTTTGTACCACATCAGTGCAGCTCAGTTTTGCATGTGTGCACTAGACAGAAGATGAAAGGTGTACAGTATGTCTCACATCATGCAAATATTTGTTTTGTTGTCTGTGCGTAGGTCTGTGTGTGTGTGTGTGTGTGTGTGTGTGTGTCTATATTAGCCAGCCACTGCTCTAGGTCCACCTGAACGGGCAGGGCTGCATTCACATAACCAGAGCACCACCGAACATTTCACAAAGGGTCGGATGAGGGGCTTTGCCCAGTGCCTGGACAATGGACCAGCTTGCATGGCACAGCACATGTAACAAGTACCAGCACCAACCATGCATCACTGCGATGGAAGAGCTACAGCTGGTCCAACACCTCTCCTTACTACCCTCCAGGGAATGCTTCACAGCCCTCTACCTAATGAATGCAGGCAAGGCGTTTGCATTTCCCTACCAAGCGGTCAGAATCCCTTTTGACGAAATGAGACGCTACCGAGTTACAAACCTGCCCAGAGGGTGCTGCTGGGGCGCAAGCAAAGTCCCGTCCCTCAGGGTTACACAGGTAAGTAAAAACAAACGACCACCGACATATCAACTCATAGCCTGACTTCCATCCAATGCAGCCCTGGCTGGCAGCCTGGCTGCTCCTGGGTTGGGGGGGGGGGTGAGAATGGCCAATCAGCTTAAAAGCAATCAGCTACAATGTACAAAGGGAAGAGGGATAGCTGAACTTTTCCCCCCAATCCCCCGGAAACAGATGAGCCAAAACACAAACACAGAGCCACATCCATAGAAAAAGAAAAATTAATCTATGCCTTCGCTTTAAAAAATCATCTGGTGGCAAGTTATACATTAACTAAAGATATGCAACCATACACAGTCACCAAACAGACATTCACAAACATATAAAAAGGCATGCACGCATACAGTGTTAACACTGAAATAATTACAATAGACATGCCTGAGTTAACAATTTAACAAGTCCTGATGTTTTAACAGAAAAGAAAATGGACTGATGGGCTAAAAGACAAACAGGATTGAGAGAATGTTTATCTTTCACTTACCAAAAGATCTGGAGGTCCCCCTTTATCCCTCCATTTCTCTCTCTCTCTCTCTCTCTCTCTCTCTCTTTTTTGTCTGGTAAATTAAACCTGTCACCATTGTGTGAGAGCTGTGTGTATATGGCAAGTGCATGTTATCAGTTTATTTACTGCTTTGGTTCTAAGAACCAAGACAAGATTGTTTTAAATAAGTGAAATATTTCATTGATTGTGGGATATAAAGAAGTTCCACAAGGTGAAACCAGCCCATCTAAAAACATTGCTCAAGCCCCCACTGTTAAATCTGCCCAATGTCGCCTGTAACATCTACAAAGCTCAATTGACACAGTCAGCCTGCACTGATTTGTACTGTGTGTATACTGATCAGCCATAACATTATGACCACCTGTCTACACAATGCAGCAGTTGGTTGGCATTCATGTCACTCTCCAGCTCACTGTGCAGGAGTGAAAACTGTGATCATGAGGACAAGTTAGAGAGAATTTTTTAGACAAATTCAACAGCCGACCCACTCTAGCTGTGATATGACCACTATAGCCACTGGATGTTTCAGATCATAGAAACCAATGCACAGTATTACTCATTTTCGACCATTTTAACAAAGGTTCAAACAAAATGGAATATTCTGAAAAGGATGAATGAAATTTAAAATTTTAATCTACAGTATGTCAGCTCATGAACGAGCATTGGCCACCCACAACCCTGTCACCAGTTCACTGTTTGCCTTCCTTAGACCACTGATGGTAGGTACTGACCAGTGCAGACTGGAAACATCCAGCCAGACCTGCAGTCTGGGAGATGCTCTGACCCAGTCGTCTCTCCATCACAGTTTGGCCCTTGTCAAAGTCACTCAGATCCTTACGTTTGCCCATTTTTCCTGTTTCAAACACATCAACTTCAAGGACTGACTGTTCACTTGCTGCCTAATATACCACACACACTGACAGGTGTCACTGTAATGAGATAATCACTGTCAGTGGTCATAATGTTATGGCTGATCAGTGTATGTGTCTATTTACCGATACTGTATACTGTGGTCCTATATCTATAGAAGTCCTTCATGCTTTCTCAGTACCTCTATGTTTTCCTGTATGGGTACATCTCATTCCTCTTATAAGATCGATCCAAGTCTCTTATATTGGGTCTGAGGACTGAGGAGCAAGGACGATGCCGGAGGAGCCATTACCGAGGATACATGAGATTAGCCTCCGTAGAAGTATTTTGTAAACTGACATGTCCCTTTATCAGAAATCGGCTGGTGATTGGACACTTCAGATGAAGGATCTGAGGAAAGGACATCTCATGACATTAATAACCTGCTTCCTTGAGTCATCGCTCCACATGTTTCCCTCACATCTTTTCCTTGCATCTTACATGGGCAGGACTAAGACACAAGGTAAAGACATAAGTGAGGGAAACAACAGTGCTTACAAGAGACTTGGGAGGTACCCTATGTGTGCAGTCCAGAGAGTCAGAGGGAGGAGGGGTGCCTTCCAAGTGGGGGTGGGGTGTATGGGGAATCAGGTGTTGGCACCAAGGGGGCAATGCCAGAAATGGTACCCACCTTATGAAGTCTCCGTTGGGGTCGGTGCGCCGGCCAAAGCCCACAGGGCAGTAGCAGTGAAAGAACTGCTGGAAAAATGAACTACAGGACAGCCACATCCAACTGCCTGCGTTCACACTCCAGTCTGCATCTAGAAGCAACTCTTCAAAGACCTGCAGCAGCACAAAGACAACAGATCATCCAGATGTTTGTTTTAAACTTGATGCAAAAGTTTCTAAAAGTGTCATGGATCCAACTGGAATAAGATAATCTAAGGTGGTATTCCTTCCATCCCATCCACCTTGTGTTATAAATTCCTGCATCCTCACCTTCATCCCTTCCTCCCAACTGATCCACAGGTCCCCCCTGGTGAGGAAGCAGGCCACTGCATGCCTGGCTAAGTGATGGATCCAGCCCTCCTGCCTCAGCTGAGTCATTATGGCATCTATCCAGGGAAAGCCTGTCTTAGCCTCAGCCCACTTAGCAAGAGCCTCAGGATTTTTGTCCCAAGGGATGCGGACACAGATAGGGTTTCCTTCCATCTTGTCAAAGCGGGGGTTGTTAGTTGCTGCTGTGTAGAAGAACTCACGCCACAGTAACTGGCCATACAGAGAGAGCGGGGGGGAGCTGTTCTTTTTCACCTGGATACAAATAAATGAACCAAGAATAAAAATATTAGGCAAAGAAGACATTGGTTTAACTACAAAACATCATGGTGGCACTGAGGGAATTTCCAGACAACATAAAGACAGAAACATTTGATAGTAATTTGGTGAAAAAAAGGTGAGAGACCTGAAGATTTTGTGAATTGACAGAAATAGCTGGAACTCTGGACTTCATGACAACTTCATTCCTTGGTCCAAGGATTTAAAATTGTGTTCTAAAAATGTGTTGTGCATCAACTTCTTTTCTCCTAATAACAGATGTACTTTGAATCAATCTGATAATGGGCAATCATGTTGCACAAACAGGAGGAAAAAATGCAGTCACTAGTTGATATCTGTAGACAGACAAATAATAAAAAACTAAGTTTAGAACTTGAACTTGACTTGGGATTTTACTTGAGGCTCTCAGTGTTCTTATTCATTAATTTGTCATTCTCCAGACATAGTGAGACATTGCACAGGCTCATTTGCACAATGACCCAACCTTTAAAACCTAGGCAATTTATGGGAATTTCCACCTGAAAAAAACAACCAGTACAGTATGGTACAGTACAGTACAGTAATGGACTGCTCCATAATTGTAGGGACAAAATGAGCAACCTTGGCCTCTATGGAAAAGTGACATTTGGGATAGCTTTAAAATACAAAATTCTCCCTGTCTCCATTACCAGGGCAGTGAGTGAAATTAGGAAAAACATCAGTAGTGTTGCAGTCAAGATCAGCTTTACAAGACCCAGACCTGTGTTTACTGTGACTGAGACAAGACCAAGATTTAAGGGCTGGAGATCAAGTCAAGACCAGACCAGTGCAGTTTAACTGAATTTGATAGTTTGATAGGATTGGATTGCCTGTGTTTCAGTGACACTAATGGCACTAGACAGGACTGACATTATTGAATACATTTCCCAATTAAAATTCCCCCTAATTATGCAAAAGTTTAAGGGCATGCAAATGAATGCAAGACTAGCAGGTCTTGGTCTTGAGAATATTCTTAAGACCAAGACCGACCCAAGACAGATCTCACGTACTACACTATGGGGACGGTCTCCAGACTGTCGAAAGGCCTACTACAAAAATATTTAAAAACCTGGAAATATTAAATAAACTAAATAACTCTTATATAGTGTAACAGGCCTACATTCAAATTCAGACTGGCCATCAGGGGCCTCCTGTTGGTTACACTAAAACATTTAAGTTTTTGGATATTTTTTGGGAATTTTTATTGGGAATTATTTTCAGTAATGTCACTCCTATAAAGTGTCATTAGTGTCACTGAAACACAGGTCAACCAGTACTTTCAAACTATCAAATTCAGTTAAACTGCACTGGTCTGGTCTTTGTCACTGAAGCTTTCCACCTGAAACACGACTACATAAGGGAAAAGGGAGACAAAAAACATAGCTCTCATTCTGTAATTGTCCAGAATTCATCAGAGGCTCAAATGCAGCTTCAGCTGTCCCACTAAACTAATTTGAGTTGGTGTCTTTCAAATTCCAGGATAAAAATTACTTGCCAAGCTGTGGTGGAGGGACAGGTTCTACAAGTCATGTGGAGATTCTGTTAGTGGAAAAGGATTTTTAGAAAAATGCATAATCTATATCGCAACTTCTCTTGGTTATCATAATATCCTGGGATGCACTAACATTTGTTTCTATAAAAGATCAGAGAATGTCACTGTAGGTACACTGTAGGTAAACTGCTGACTGTCACCACTGTGGCCTTGAACATCATCTTACAGCAGAAAAATACAGTGGAAAAACAAAGCAGGACGGTTCGCATCAACCCCGAGGCTATGCCTGCTGATGGTTAAGGGAAGTACAGGGTGTACCACTTGTTGATTCATGCTGTGCTGGCTGTAAATGTGTCAGGACTTAATACAGTATAAATGGCTTTGTAGAAAGTGAGCAACACTGGAGGAGTTGTAAGCTGACCTTGCGGTAGAGGTCAGTGAGCTTGAAGTAGAAAAGGCGACAGGAGAGGCAGCCAAAGCGAAGGTAGGGGCTGAGGCCTGTTGGGCTGGCCAGCAGTGAGTTGGCATTCATCCTAGGGCGCTCGAAATTAGCCACCCATGCCTGTAAAAAGAGAAGCAAAGAGAGAGAACTATAGGACACAAGGGAGAGACAGAGTGGTGCATAAAAGGTGGTATATGATATAACTTAACAAAATGTCATTTTAAAGAATATGACTAAAAAAGCATGTCAGTAGTAAAATAACTGATTTATGAGTATAGTCATAAAATACTGACTTTTTATTTTAATGTCTGATATAATCCAATTACTGCCCATTAGTCTGTAAAACTGGAAGTAATTTTTAAATGATTTGTGATAGAAATAATTCCCTTGTTAATACAATAGTACTTGTAAAGATTTATGGAGGTGTGCTTCTGGGATTACATCTACAAAAAAATACAACAATTGTGGTGTTCTTTGCTAAACTTAGTATAGCAAGGAGCCAACAGTAGATGTAGGACTGACTTTTCTCTCCAGATGGCGCTCTATCCTGGTCAGGGCCTCCGTCTCTCCTCCTGGCCACACTGCTGAAGGCAGGCCCTCGGTGTCGAAGCCTGAAAATATTTATCTGTATTACCTTTCTGCTATACACCAGTGTCATACTGATATGTCAGATGGGTTAACAATGTTTTAAATATGTCAACCGGTTAAGACAGCACTATCTGCTGTTTTGGTAACTACAAACTAGTTGGTGACCTTTCTTGATCTAGGGCCAGTTTTTTTCAGTTTATTCACACAGATTTTTCTAACAATACATGTAGTTGAGTAACTCTTGAATGGCAACATTCATCTGTACACCTTCTGTATACACATCATGCCCTCAATTCTCCTCTATTACAGCAGCATTAGAGCTGTTTCATCAGTTCATCTTAGTCCATTCTGCTTTAATACAGCAGGTGTTATTTCCCCTTTTTCCTGAGAAAATTAACAACTGTGTCCTCCTGACCTTAAAAACTGTGATTTGGGTTAAAGTCTGGATTTTAAATTAATTTGTGGGGAAGGAGATGAAAAAGTCACACAGTGTATCTGCAGTCTCTCATTATTTGCTATCTAGTGCACTATATTATATAATCCATGTGTTTAAGTTGCGTTTTGAAATTCTAAATGTATGCACTTTATAGTTCCCTCAGACACTCCCAGGGTGGCATGAAAAAGGCAGTGTCCACTCCATGACATGCACACAAATGCTACATCATAGATAGATGTCACACTACACCATTAGGCTTTAACTGATGACGGTCCATAAGTGAACAAAATATCAATATACTGCTCACTACAGAATAAATTACTGAGTGTATGAGTGAACATGAATGTAACACCTGTGACAATTCTGAAAGCATTGGTACATTTAACATCATTTATGTAAACAAGAATATATCTAACCTGTATATTTAAATCTAGTAGTACACAAGGATTCAAAATAAAGCCCGCCAATCAGGAGTCTTTTCAGTTGAGGTGATTTTACAGTAGCCTGTACTATATGGCACTGTTGTTGTTTAATTAAATAAGTTTTAATTGTTAAAGGGCAAAGGACTGAAATGCTATGAGTGAGTACAACCAACTGCTAGTGTTTATCCTGCTGCAAGCACCTGTCTATAAGACTGTACAATGTTCAAAAAATTGTACAAAACTGTAGCCTAGTTTGCAAGAATAAAAATTCTGCACTAAAAACTCATCAAAAGATGCCTAACATTTCCCAAAACACCTTTTAAAATACCATTTATTCAACTATATACTAAATATTTTAAAGAGTACCTGATTTATTCACATTTCTATGTGAAATCTATCTTCCCTTCAAAAGCTGGGTAAGTACCTTAGTTCACCAGCTCTTGACCCAAAAAGCTCATTACAGACACTGAGTGCAGGTGTGTACAGCAGATGGTGGCAGCACTGTCACAGTGTGAATGGACAGTGGCCTTCTGTGAATGGAAACCTGGCATCTGGACTGACTTGTGGGTAAGAGGGTTAACATGTTACTTGGTTAATTTAGGGGACAAGCAACAGCTTGTGTACAATAAACCTTTACGGAGAGAAATCAGACACGTGCACTGACCTATTAGAGGATGGAGACCTTTTAAACATCTTATTTAAGAGTCAAACAGTTGAACAGGTGTAAGCAGCAGATGGTTACAGTGCAGTTTATTCTATGAATGGACTGCAAACCTCCGTGAATGGAAACCAGACATCTGGATAAAAACTCAAAAGAGGTGAGTGTGTCACCTAATTAATTATTCACAGGTATTCAGCTTTCTGGACTGGCTCCGACTTGTGTTACAGGTTGTTTGTAGCCTTAATGTTGTCAAGCTAATGTGCTTCAGTCTTAAAAATGTCCAGTTTAACCAACAGGAACTCCTGACTGCATTAATAAGGGTTTTTGCTGCCATGCAGGAAATAAATGCCTAACCAAGGGTCATGGCCTCACTGCAGAAACAGGGAATTTTCTAAATAATAGCATTTTGATTAAGCTTCTGAAAGTGTATTTTTAAAACTTTGTTTGTTTGTTTGTTATAGAAGCCAGAAGTTGAGAAAGAGGGGGCTGTCTAACAAGCAGGACCATCTCATATTTGGGCTCATGCAGTATTTTGATGCATGGAAACACAATGTGTTTGATGTAAACATGGTTACACAAAAGTAAGATATAGCTTTTGTTCCATGATCTGAATTTTAAAGACTATCTTCACTGAAATACTATTGTTTAGGAAATGACCACTCAGTTTGAACAACTACAAATTTTCCACTGATGGAAGCTGTGATTCCACCCTCCAGGCTGTGTAGGTGAGGGTGATGTTAGCCATATTTGGTCTGAGGTCACAGATATACAAGCCTCTGGGTTTTCTCACCTAGCTCTTCCAGGGATGGGACCCCATATTTTTCTCCGCGGTCTTCAGAGATGGGGGTGACACAGCGACCCATCAGGGTATTCGACAGAGTCTCCACAGGCATCTCAGGAGGATCCAGTCGACTGATCAGGGTCTGGAAACGCTTGTAGGTGAGAGGAGGCTGCCCTCCATTGAGCTCTATGATCCTAAAGAGGGACAGGAATTAGGGATTACCATATAATCATACCAGTTACTATCTGCAGAAAATTACTAACATTTGGCTTGTTGAAGATGCAAAGAAAGTTAAGTCAACATTTCCCTTGCAAAAAGCAGATAATCTGTAAAATTCTGCACAATTCATGTGGGTAGCAAATTTGGAGATAAAAATGTGTAATTTTGCCTTAAAGTGACAAGTCTGCATCCCTGAAACTAGACTTCTGTTCCATTACCCACTGAACCACAGTCAGTGGCTCTACTCACTGAACCACTGAACCACAGTCAGTGGTTCAGTGGGTAGAGCGGTCATCTCCCAACCGGAGGGTTGGCAGTTCAAATCACGGTGCCTGCAGTCCACATGTCGAAGTGTCCTTGGGCAAAATACTGAACCCCCAAGTTGCCCCTGATGGTTAGAGCCATCGGTGTGAGTTGGCGCCACAGACGGCTGCCTCGGTTCTGTACCGGAAACAAATTCCTTGTGTGTGTAACATACTCGGCCAAATAAAAGTGACATGCTGTTACTTTAAACTGTCTCCTGCCTGTGGCTCCATCCTGTCCTCTCTGCTGGAAACACTCCTGCTCTGCTGTAGAGGAGCTGCTGGTCTCATCCTCCAAGTCCACAAGGACTCAACTTGTTTTCATACACAGAGCTTATCTGATGTTGCCGTTAACTACTTAAAACGAGCGCTTGTTTTTTCTTGCTCGCAACAATTCACTACAATCAGCATCACACCACCGTATGGGTTTAGTGGCTGAACAGGACCAGACAGTTTAACTGCCAGTGAAGATGTTGCATTTCTGCAAGTTTGATGTTGTGTTCAGCCTGTTCGACAAGTGTTTCATTAATTACTCTGTTGCATTTGTTGCACATATCAAGCGTTGATGCCTCTGTAAAATGTGACCCATGTGAGAGGGGGAGGGAGGAACACTCACAGACACACACACACAGCAGAGCAGAGGCTCAGAGCCCACAGGAGGCTTTGGTTTTGTTGTCACTTATCTTAAAATATCCACAAACCACTGAAGTTTTTTCTCAAGCTGCCTAATGACTGACTCAGCCAGCATGGGGTTAATGTAATGCTGCCATTAAGTGGTATCTGTGCATAGTATTTGACAACTTTTACAAGTACAAGTACTAGAGGGTGGTATTGGACCCGATACCCAATATTGAAATCTGTATCATTGCATCCCTAATATTCATTTTCCCCTCACTTGTCCAGGTCGTAGAGGGTGTGTGATATCTTGACAATGACTTCCACTCCTGCCTCCATGGCCAACTTCTTGATGGCAGCATCTCTCTCTTTCCCAAAAGGCTCCGAATCATATTCAAAGGTTAGCCGAGAGATCTTCCACTCCTGAGATAGCAAGCAAGACATTTTGCCCGTTAAAATTTACTGTCTCTAGAGTTACACTTCCAGATTAATTGTTTTGTCAACCCAAACCAGACCCAAAGAAATTCAGTTTTAGACCTCAAATATTAGTCCAATGAGAAACATAACCAACAACAATTTTAACAGTCACTTCATTGTTTTAGTCATTTCTTAACTAAAGCATTTCCAGCTTTGAATTGTGAGGATCTGTTGTCTTATGTGATAATAAACTGAACATGTTTAGGTTTGGTCTGATGGTTGGACAAAACAAGACCTCTGATGCCATTACATAGGCTTTTAGGAAATTATAATTTGTTGTTGTAGGGTTGTTTTTGGATTACTTTCAGTTTTTCTTCTTTTATTAGTAGTATTATTACTATTTATTTTTACATTTCACTGTCCAAGTAATTAACTGAGAAATTATGCCCTAGGCCACTGATGCCCTATTCCATTTATAGTGATATAAAGCAGTAAAATGTAGAAAATTCTAAAATATTACAAGATGGAACTGGCAACTCTTTGGCATTCTGCTTGACAAATGACTTTAGTTAACTGAGATGATCCACACTGTTGTCACTTTGCTGTCAGTGTTGACCTTAAAGAGCCGTGGGAACACGTTAGCTGGTTGGCCCCTGATGACAAAAAGGCGGGAGTTGAGCTTCCGGAGGTTGGCGTCCAGATCTTCCAAACAGTGGAGGAGAAACCTGAGGAGGGAACACAGAGAAGAACACAACAAATTTAGGAATTTTCTGTTTTGTTACATCACTACAAAATGTGTAAGACAGACCTTTTGGTCATGATTTAGATAAATTTTTACTCCCCGCTACTCCACTTTACTGCATCGTTCTTCTGCAGTTGTTTGTTTAGGTATTTGTCCCTGCTCGACCTAACATTTTGCAAGCTTTGACAACAGAAGAACACTAATTTGGGATGAGGAGTATCCTTGTGTGTGTTTTGCTCCTCATGACACATACGACAACCCAGTGGAAGCTGACTTCCCTCGCTGTCAGACAACTGTTTGACGCTTTAATGGATCAGCATACATCAGAACAAAATAAATAATAAAACTGATAAGAAGACTAGTCAGTCATGCATTGAACATCACTTTATTTAATGCATGAACACCTGAAGAGAAGACAGGTGAAGAGATTCGGGAGAAGTTATGTCGGCAACCTTAACTTTACACATTATATAGAAATGTAAGAAACCAACAAACTAAATTTACAAGATATATAATTAAAGTAATGTAGGAACTTGAATGAGGGTGGCAGTTCAAATGTGTTCACACTGAACTCATTCTTAAGCTTATTTGCTTCAAACAATGGAAGGCTCCGGGTTTGGGCCCCACCCGGGACCTTTCTGTGTGGAGTTTGCATGTTCTCCCCGTGCTTGTGTGGGTTCTCTCCGGGTACTCCGGCTTTCTCCCGCAATCCAAAGACATGCAGCTTAGGTTGATTGGTGTCTCTAAATTGCCCATAGGAATGCGTGTGCGTGTGTGTGTGTGGTTGTTCGTCTATGTGTTAGCCCTACGATGGATTGGCGACCTGTCCAGGGTGTACCTTCGCCTGATTGCCGGCCAGGATTGGCCCCTTCCCCCCGTGACCCCGTTCAGGGATTAAGCGGTAGAAGATGAATGAATGAAAGGTACTGATAACCCCTGCATTTCCTCAAATGGCCACTTGAGGCTGACTTTCATGTTAAAATGCTCAACTTTACTGTCTCTAGAGTTAACTCATCCTTCCATGACAACTGCCAGATCTCTGGATAACTCTACACGCAACAAACTTTCAACAGCAATAGCTAAATGGGTGGCTGCAGCTTGCAGGCTGATTAACACTGTGGAGGACCAGGGTCTGTTGAAATAATTTCCAAAAAGCGCACGTATGAACTGCCTTTGAGATCCACCACTGTAACCAAGATACACAACTTGTATGAAGACGAGGAACACGGCAAACACGGCTGCACTCACCAGAAACTACTGGACTTCTCCCACTAATCAGTTAACTCAGGGCCCTAGAGCCAGTGGTGGAAGAAGTACTCAAATCATTTACTTAAGTAAAATTAGCAATACAACAGTGTAAAAATATTCTGCTGATAAAGGGAGAACTAGTTTTAACTGGCTTATATGCATTTAATTTGAAGGTCTTATAATTATACTATATCTTTTGTATTAATCTGGTTCTGAAAAGTAATGAATGTAGTGGAGTAAAAAGTATTATAATATTTGCCTCTAAAGTCTTGTGAAGTCCAAGTATGAAGTAACCAAAATGAAAATACTCAAGTGCAGATACTTCAAAATTGTACTTAAGTACAGTACATTGCTAAGATTAAACACAAGTTAACTATGGACAATCATGGAATTAATCAATTATTTTAATCAATTGACAGCACTAATGAGAACTTAAGATCCTTTTATCAAGCTAATATGTGTATGGGATCTCTTAATACATTGATTGCTATAGCAAGCATGTGTAAACAGGCATTACTTTATTAACAGAGGTAATACCATTGAGCACCACCTGTCTAGACTGCTGTGTCTGAGCCGCAGCCCTGCTCAGCAGCATGAGGCACAGACAACCAGACAGCCAGGCAGCCGCACGATGTCCTGCTCAGTTCTGTTCCCTTCTGTCTGACCCCATTGGCCTGATCACTGAACCAGAGGAGGGCTCGCTCACAGCAAAGCTCTATTTGCTCCCAATCCTCATAGACGGGCAGAGCTCAGCAGCGACGTCGCACACACTTGAGACACGTGCCTGCTTATGCATAAGTTAGACTAAGTTAGGAAGCTTGAGTAGGAGATTCCATAACCGACTGTCTGGGTTGTGCTTGTTGAGGACCAGCTTATACTGTGGCGCTGCTTAGCGTTTACTCTGCCAAGGTGCAATGAACTTTTTTATTCAGACTGCTGTTTTCAAGAAAATAAGCTTATGATACTTATGATATGCATACATTTGGTAATCAAGACTATCTCCAAAAAGGAAATAATTACTTTTTAACATAGACAATTAAAATAAATGAAGTGCTAAAATCTGACAGTTTGGAGGATTATATGTCCTGTCAAAGGCCCAGAGGTGACAGCAATACAACAGTATTACTGACTGCTGATCATTTGAGTCAGTTGGTGCACATGCAGTCCTCAGTTACAGCACACAAAAATGGATTTGTCATTATAGTACGACACAGATTTGCACACAACACCTGAAGCACCTCTGAAACAATTTTCATTTAAAAGGAAACATTCATAGAGATGTTTTCCTGAAAATGGTATCCAACATTATGGAAACTGAAATGATATTTATTTATAAAGCAGGCTGTGGATTTTTTTTAGTTTTAGACTTTTTAGTCAAATGATCATCAGTCATTTTGCCCTCCTTCTAGCTCAGTTGACAGAACTACATCAGAGATGATGAACAAATCATTCTAGGTGACATGCTATCAGCTGTTACATGAGTCATGTGTGTGCGTATGTGAGCATGCACAAGCCCAATCGCACAGTGGAAAAGTATGTATGCCCACTCATGCAAATCTTTTTGTGTGCTTGTGTGTGCCCATGCACAAGCACAAACAAGCACGTATATGTGTGTGTGTGTGCATTAGTGCATGCTTCCACATTTCAGAGCCTGAGTGCTCCTCTGTGTTTGTGCCTGTGTGTTGCTGGGTTAGCCACTTCTCCCTGATGTTCCTGGCCACCTGCCTGTATCTGTGTGTGCTACTTTGTCACACATCAGTCCTTATATAATATCCTGGCCTACATCTATCACAACAGACACACTCAGCTGCAACCACACCACAACACAAACCCTTAGCCTAGTAACCTCATTACTGGTTGTGCCCGTGTGCACACACATACATTTATTCTGTTTTCTCTGTCTTCTCCCATTGAGAGAGCAAGAGAACAATAAATGAACCACTGGGTTTAAATGGGCAGTGAAACCATTTACCAAAAGCAAATATGATTCTTGGCTACTGTGTGTGGAAAAACCTCTGAAGTCACATTTATTATTTTTCATTTTAATGTGATTTAACTCCTACACTCCACCCTTTATTCACAAGCAAAGGAAAAACAAAAATTCTGAATGTGTCTATTTTATTGTTACCTGCATAAAATGGTAAATGGTCTTATACTTGTATAGTGCTTTTCTATGCTTTCCAGCACACTCAAAGCGCTTTCACACTACTTGGCCATTCACCCATTCAAACAATACTCACACATTCACACACCGGTGTTATCACTAGGAGCAACTGGGGGTTCAGCGTCTTGCTCAAGGACACTTCGACATGTTGACTGGACAAGCCGGGAATTGAACCGCTAATCCTGTGGTTAGGAAACGACCCGCGCTACCTCCTGAGCCACAGCCGCCCCCCTATACATAGTCTATAGTATTGACTATAACCTTCAGGACTGAAGCTGTACATTGGACCATTAAGATGCCCATATAAAGTACTTGCTCATAACTACCACATGTATCCTGTGTTCCTGCAATCCTACTGATTACTATATATTTGTCTGACACATCAGAATTAACAGTAGCATTCTTATAGTGCGGCTATGCTTGACTCATTGGCCATGGCACACGCCAGCTGTGATGTCAACACAGAGCCAGAATCATTTAAACTTGACTCGCTGCAGTAAAGGGTGTCACTGCTGAGAAAAACACAGTCTACACCGCTGGAATAGCAGTAGCAGAAGAAATCCACAGGAAATATGTTCTGTAGCCAACTAGCCAACTAGTTAGCCAGTAGATATCGAACCTACAGAACTGCTGAATGAAGATGAATGAATGCTTGTGTGGTAGCCAACATGTTTCAGCTCTCTACCTAGCCAGCACACCAAGCAATAGATGTCTATATAGGGTTGTACTGAATGTCTGCAGAAACGGACCTACTCAAACACTCTTGCCCTAAGCTCGTCCACTTCCTGTTTGGCTCACCAGGTTCCAAAAACTGAGAAGTGTGTGACCAGGCAAAACAACACCAATGTGCACCCCTGTAAACCGTGACACCATTTTTAGCATGTGCTACCAAAAGCACAGGCGCAAACAGCGAGTATACACTGTTAGTTTGCATCTTATTTTTCAAACTCATTTGTCCAAA
Source organism: Monopterus albus (assembly GCF_001952655.1). Lineage (NCBI taxonomy): Eukaryota > Metazoa > Chordata > Actinopteri > Synbranchiformes > Synbranchidae > Monopterus > Monopterus albus. The sequence continues at coordinate 108,864 of NW_018128037.1, forward strand.
TAAATAAATAAAATAAAATAAAGGTGTCTACTTAGAACCATCATATTAAGCATATGATATCCATGAACATTGTTAGGTATTTTTTAGTCAGATAGATATTGGTTAGATACTTGCAGCCGTAATCTTAATCATAATATCTTCCTAGGCTTAATGTCCGGACATGTCCCTGAATGTCCTGTATGTTCTTAGATACACACCACTTAATCAACACTCACACACATTGATTTTCTCCATGTTTTGACTACTGCTACAGTCAGCTGTAAAGCTGGCATATCAGGTGACGTCACGGTTTGACGTGCCTGTGTAGAATGGGGCTAGCCCAACCAAGTGATAAAATGTATAGGCTATTATGGTTCAGGGTCTTTCATTCTTCATCTGCCTGCGCGCAGTATTGGAGGTGGAGGATGCCTGGACGTGTAATGTTAAGTTTGCCTGTGATTCTTTGAATAAACCAGCACGTTTTTTTTTTTATATATCCAAGTGGTCCACTTCGTCTCTCTGAGTTCCTGGTTAAAAGAGCTGGAAAATAGCTTTCAACATTTAACTGGGAGATTCTGACTCCTGGCAGACCTGACACAGCTAGATTTCACCTTAAAACAGAAGAGTAGTGTTAGAAAGTGGTGCTTTTCTTCCTCACAAACAAAATTTATCAAACCAAAAAATAAATAAAAAAACCCTCATTTTTCAAAAATTAAGTTTCTGGCAATTTAGCCATAGTAATATATTATAACTGATATCGATGAATGCATACATTTTTTTCTCTAGACTGCAATCTAACTGGGTATTTATATAAAAGTCTATTACATACATATGACCATCAGTGACATTAGTCATTTTAACTAAAACTGAAAAGCCTGCTGAATGTTTGGTAAGCTGCTCTTTGCTAATGAAAAAGAGAGAGTTAGGGTGGAGGCTAGAAAATCAGTTATTTTGTCAATCAGGATGTCAAAACTCATTGGTGTGCGAACATTCAGTCTCATTCAAATACACCAGATTTCACTTGCATGTGAACAAAATGCTGCACTGTACTTTAAATCATCTATATTTTGGCAAACACTAAGAGGGAGGGTATTTTGGCTGGTCCTCACGTTCTGACATACCATTTGGGGTTAAGACTTGGTTTTAGCATTCAGGTTAGAATTTGGTTTGGGTTAGGTGTTAGGGTAAGATTTAAGTTTTAGGTTTAGTTGTGATGGTTAAGGTTAGGGTTAGGGGCTAGGGAATGCATTATGTCAATGAGTGTCCTCACATAGATAGAAGTACAAGTATGTGTCTGAGAGTGAGTGAAAATTCAGTGTATTACAAACCTTTTGCAGCTATTCTGATCATTGTTTAGAGCAGTATGACAGCATGTCTCACTATTGTCATAAGTTTTACAAAGCAGTCAGTCGATTAACAGAAAAAAGAATCAACAGATTAATCCATAATGTCCCTAATGAAAATAATCAGTAGCTGCACTTGGATACAAAACAGCTGTGGTGTGACCTTAAAAAGGTGGCTCACGCTCGAAAACCTTCCAATGTGGTTGCATTAAAACAATTCTGCAAAGAAGAGTGGTCCAGAATTCCTCCACAGCAACGTGAAAGACTCCAGTTATCACAAATGCTTGATTGCAGTTGTTGCTGCTGAGGGTGGCACAACCAGTTATTAGGTTTAGGGGGCAATTACTTTTTCACATAGGGCCATGTAGGTTTGGATAGCTTTTTTCCTCTAATAAATAAAATCATCACCTAAAAACAGCATTTTATGTTTACTTGGGTTATTTTTGTCTACTATTTAAATTTGTTTGATGATCTGACACATTTAAGTGTGACAAATATGCAAAAAAATAGAAATCAGGAAGGGAGCAAATACTTTTTCACAGCACTGTAAATTAAAATCTGCTTAAATATGAATCTTTTTCAGGAGTTATAGTAAACTGCTGCTAAACTGTGCAATGAAAATTCATTTCGATAAGTTAATGCAAGAAATACTTAAACTATATTAAAACTCAAGATATGTCAGAAAATATCCCCCTAAATTGAGGGTTGGTGGTTCAATCCCCTGCTTCTCCAGCCCGTATGTTGGTGAATGACCAAATAGTGCTGAGTTTGTAGAAAAGGACTACAAATGTAAATATAAATTTCTTGAGCTTTGGATTTCTGGTGTTATACAAGAAAAAGGAGTGAAATCTGTGAAGCGTTTGCTGTTTGATTTTTGCAGTTGAGTTCATTCACCCAGCTCAAATTCACATACTGCAAGTTCATCACTAAAGAAAAACAAACTGCTCAGAGAAACATTTCTCAAATCCTTGGTCATTGGTAGAGAAACATCTGATAAGGTGTTATCTTAGATCTTACATATTTTAGCAGGTAATGAATGATGTGAGGTGTTTATTTTCACAAAGATGTACTATATGTTGCTTTCTGGCATGCAACAAGACATGCAGGAAAGCCTTGCCACAAGTAGGTCACAATCACATAACCACTCTCAAGTTTCATGCACTGGCACATTAACCTAGATTTCGTGCACATACTATTCTCATATTTTTCCCTAGATGGAAAATGAATCGATTATCCTCATTTTATTGGTTTTTGTTCTGGGGCCCAATATCTTTACTTAGCACTCATATACTATATAGCACCACGGTGAGGACACAGAGCTCCTGTTCCCTCAGTTGTCTGCTCACTGTGGCTCCGGCTGTGTAGTCATTAAGGCTAGCCTAACATTCAAGGCCAAAAAAATCATGCAGGGTGATGTTTAAGTAAAAAACACATTCTACAGATATAAAATACATATTTAATTAACACATCTGAGATAACCCTTTAATTTATTTGGGAAAAGTCTTTTTTGCCATTTAAGATGTTGGTTTATTTATTTATTTTTGCTAAAACATTTTTTTTGATAAGACTGCTGTCCTGTTTTCAGCATTCTATGATCCTATTACTGTATTCACAGCTATTAAGTGAAATTTGGTCAGAAAATGAAAGACTACAGATCCTGAATATGAAGAAAATTTTAACAAGACACTTCCATTAAGTAAGAGAAAAAGAAAGAGAGAAGATGGTTAAAGTCTCTATTCTCTTTTTTTAAGACCTGATGAATTTTCAGCAAAGGAAAATACATCAAGGTAAACTCAGGCTATGTCCTAAATTATAGTAAATTAAGGTTACTACCACTTACCAACAAAAATGGAAACTAAAGTGACCTAACAATAACTTTACAGTACTGATGTGAGAGACAGGGAGAGTGACAGAGAGAAAATGAGTCCTTGAAACATGACTCATCACTCTGCATTACTGAAAGATGCGTGGTTTGTGACAAAGTACTCTGCATTACTGAAAGATGCGTGGTTACAAAGTAAAAACCTGGGATTTCCGGTATGACATAGTCTATTTATGTATGTAGGCTCACCAATTGAACTAAAGTCGATTTATACAGCGCCCAGGCCAGTAAGGCCACTATAGAGTAACTGCTAAGCTTACTGGATCAGCTGAACTCACTCACACTAGCTGTTAATGACAATCAAAAATGGGGAAAATACAGCAAGCTGGTGATATTAGCAAACACTGGATAAAACACCGATTCCAAATTTTAGTATTAGTAGCAGTAGTATTCATTCATTTTGTTAAGGTTACTTGTGATAACTGTCCACTACAAGGGGGCATTATGGTTTCAGGTTGCCTGTCTGTCCTTGTGTCCATCCCATTCTCATATACATGACGTCTCTGAAACACCTTGAAGGAATTTCTTCACATTTGGCACAAGTGTCCACTTGGACTCTAGGATGAACTAAAAAGAGTTGGCGGTCAAAAGGTCCACTCTATTGTCATGAACACAATACCTCAGGAACACCTTGAGGATATTTATTCAGATTTGGCACAAATGTCCACTTGAACTCAAGGATGATACGACAAACCTCTCTATTAGTGCTTTTGTACTCTGTGTAAAAAAAATAAATAAATAAAAAAAGGTGAAGGTTATGTTTCTATGTTTCTCTTTGGAAATTATTCAGTAGAAACAAATGTCAATATAATGGTAAATTCCATTTTGCCAAAAAATATACTTTATATTAAATCCCCTAAAAGTCTTCACTACATATTACATGGGTCTGGAAAGACATACGCAAATTGCAAATTGCAACCACGAGGCAGAAATTCTAGTTTCCTTAATGTAGCACCCCACTGATGTTAGACATGGCAACTAGTTTATTAGTTAAAGGAAGTGAAGACATTCATTTAGTCATAGATGGTCTAATAAAAAAAGATCCTTATGAGTAGCAAAATGGGAAATGTAAGATCCAGTTGGACCCATTCTCAGGACCAGAAGTCTGGGTATCTCAGCCTTTGAGCATTGATTTTGACCATACTCTTTTCATTTGTCTCTTCCTGTCCTTCAACCTTATGGAACCGCAACAATAAATTACAAGAGTAACTTTGGATCTATAACACAGTCAGAAGCTGCCAACAAAAGAACAACTACTATTAACTAAGTTTAGACAATTCCAGCCCCAGTTAAAGGTAAAAATAACAGTGCTAATTGGATGATGGTCTGCCACACACAAGCCTGAAGTGCCAGGGCAGCTGGACGTGTTTAATGCTGAGCCTGTGCTGACTATTAGTATTATGGACATCTGTTTGGCTACCTCTCAAAAGCTTTGTCTGTGTCTATGTGTGTCTACCGACTTTCTAAAAATTTTAAAATGTGCATTGTCTTGTGACCCAAGATGCAGCTTTTTAACTCTAGTACATAAAACAGGTCGTTGTAGCCGTAAGTCTAATAGCAGTGTGTTTGCTTGAACTACCTGCCTTAGCCCTGCTAAGTGGGCCACACTCTGCAATGTTCTGTCCACTTCAATCAAAAATATGAAATAAGATGCCTGCTTTTTTCATCTTGGGGAGAAAGCATTCAGACTCCAAACCTTTATATAAACTTTACAGAACACATTCCCTAAACAATAGGCAAATTTTCACAACAAATATGAATCATGTTGGTACTTCTTTGCTAAGCTATGCTGAATAATTTCGTATTGCATTGAGAGCCTTTAACTTCCATTAAAACCCATGCTGTGAAGAACAACATCAATTAAAAACCAAATTTTACATTATTTAAATGACTAGTTCTGAATTCTACTGAAGATCCCAAAGTATCACTTGAAAAATGTGAAATGATGTCTTTAAAAGAAAACTAGGCTTGCAGAGGATATGATGGCATAGGCATCAATATTACCATCAATCATGAAAATAGCGGCTCTTTGAAAAGAGCTGGATCTTATAAGAAATGGCCATGAAACAATCAGAAAATACCATTTATTTTTCTGATTCACTGCTTACTTTTGCACAGCTCCATCTCTTCACTCACTCTCTAGCTCACTTGTCCATCACTGCTCTGTCTCTCTCCTACTGAAGTGAATTTAGAACACCGGCAGTGAAATCTGGGCACAAAGATTAAATAAATGGCTCTCTAGCAGGACCCAGAACCCTTTATTCTGACCAACTAGCTGTTGAATAGAATCAAATCATTCAGAAATGTAACATCACTAGGGCTGACATTTGTCTGTCTGTCTTCCTGTGCTAGAAGGACAGCTTTCTGTCTGTTTGGTGGCCGTGCCAACTAGTGGTTGAGTTCTCAGTACTAGACCAGTTGAAAAGAGTAGTTTTCATGTAGGCATGTTATCCTAACAGACAACAGTAGAAAGGTTTGCAACATAAAATAACTGGGAACTTGGGTGATTTAATGCATGAGAGAAAATAGACCTGAAGCATAAACTGGTAATTCATAGATCAGACCAAGATGGCATTCCAAGTGCACATCCACCTGATCCACACTGCTGCTCAGTTTATACACAGTGGGTGGACCCAGCATGACATGACCATGATTATTGCAGGACAGCCGGTGGAAAAGATATGCAAGATTAAGATGACACGGTGTGATGAGGTTGGGTACTTCATGCTTTAAAGTGATGCAGATGTCTTGCTGTACAGTAGGACAGGCCTAGAAACATTTATCACCCTCGTGTCAACATTAGAAGTATATGCTAGCAAAGCATTTGAATTGTCTGTGGGACATCAAGTTCTCATGACACCTAGAAGTGTAATAGGTGTGTGATACGACAAATTAATGTGTAATAGGTGATCCAAGTACAGTTTCACAAATCACAGAGCATGGCTAGCAAAATAATCGCTTACTGGATTAACAAACTAGAGGAAGTTTTGCAACCTCTAATTCTGTGGCTTCCAAAAGAAACTATTCAGGCAATCATGCCTGAAGCATTTAAGAAAAACATTCCCAATACAACATGTATTGTAGACTGCAGTGAAAGTCTTTTACAGAAACCTAAAACCTTGATTCAAGAGGGGAATCCTACAGCCATTATTAGTCACATACAGTGAAATACCAGGTAGCTGTTGCCCCATGTGGGTTAATCATGTTTATCTCTGCAGCATAAGGAGGGAGATGTAGTAATAAATTTGGAACCATGGACTCAGGAATATTAAACAGCTTAATGTCTGGAGATGAGGCCATAGCAGATTGAGGTTTTACTATAAAAGATTTGCTGTTTACTGTATGTGTCCCATTTATAACTTTAATCGCAAATGATAAATGTTGGTTATAAAATGATCTACTAAAACTATTTTCCACAATGTCTGTTCATTCAACAATCTCTGACTTGCACTGTTCCTGATCTGACTCCAGAAAGAGAGAAATGCTGTCACAGTGCTCTAAACAATTATCAAAATAGTTGCTAATTTACTGCAGGTGTGCAAACTTGCTACCTTAACTCTCTCACACACACACTCAGTCACTTGTGCGAGCTGGGACAGTTGGTGTGTGTGTGCTTCTTGTTTCTTAGTGCGAGTCCTTTTGTTAAATCAGAATTTAGCAAACGAACAATGTGGAACATTATTTGGATAGCACATTTTATAACTGCCGTCGCACACTCACACATTTTACTGTTTGGGATCAATGTAATAAACAAGACAGACTGATCTGCACAGAGGGATGGTGTTCTTGAAAGTGTTCGTTTTTGAGATATCCAAAGTAATCCCACACAACTGATTTTAAATTCTCATTTTGCAGATGGAGTTCGGTGATTTCAGCCCCCTCTCTGCCATTTGTTCACTGCATGTGTAATGTGGCGCCCATTATGGAGTCTGACAGACAGTTGGGGAAGGAAGTTTCTTCAGTACTGGTAATAAGCAACTGTGCATGATATGATAACCATACATTTTTACACCATGGTATACTGTGAAACTGGGACACCGCTGCAACCCCAAATATGGTCATTGTAGCCAAGATTCGATATAAAATACTCCAGCACTACTTTTATTATTTTTTAATTATAATTTGCTTGGAATTACTTTTGGACCAGTGACTTCCCACCTTTCTGACTGGGGTTCTTAAATCAAAAGGATGTTTATTTCCAACCCCTCATCTGTGATTGCAGATGGGGATCACACACTAGTGGCATCGTGTCCCAGCATGTGTTGCGAGTATCATGTTGTGCACGTGACGCAACACCACCTGTGTGTTGCCACTAATAACTGACAAGTTCAACCAATGACATTTTGTTTGTTTAATTGAGTAATTAAACTGATTTGGTAATCTGCATGAAAGAACGGTTTGGTTAAAAGATTAACACTGTTGTTTAACATACTCTTTTTTTAGCCTCTTAATACTCTTGTAACGCAGCAGATTTATTTTGTGTCATGCTGTACTGGTCTCGACACTCACACTTGTATCCATGAATGATTGCTTTTGTCTAACGATTATACTGGTTACACTAAATAATGTTTCTTTTGCTTGTGTTAAATATTAGACATTATATTAGAGCAAAATCTGACAAAATTAAGATAAATCTGTGTAGCACAAGTGTGTTTTTTTCTTTCCTATACCTTTGATCATCTTGCAAACCACAACTTTATTTTGTGACACTTTTGAGAGTCCTGACCCAAAGGTTGTGGGCCATATATTTACTAAATAGTTAGTACCTGATGTGATCAGATGACAGATTGGAAAAGGTGTGTATATAGCTATTAAACAAAAGCTAAATATTCCTATATAAAATCTTAATTGTTAAAACAAAAGAAAACAAAAATCATCTTACCTCCACCTGTTGACCCCGACACTGGAAGAGCCTGCAAACCATGGATCCAGGAAGTAAACACAGCGCACTGTGTCCGCTCCCTGGACTGCTTCCCGTAAGGCTGGGTTGTCATGGAGACGGAGACCCTTCCGGAACCAGTGGATGGAATTTGGGGCCATCGTATTCTGAAAGAAAAAAGTGACAGTGAGAAAAAGAAAATTCACTGAGCAGGTCAAAGCAAACTGAAATGACTGAATGGCGGTGAAATTCAAGTTTTTGTTTTTTTTTTTTTACAGCTCACTCACAGCTTGTCAAATATTGAATGTCTTCCAACAGGCGAAATAATGGAGGCATCCAAGCTGTATCAGCTGCCATCTGCGTAGGATGTACCAAGAATATATCTGAACACATTCACTTCACCATGGCCAAAGACTGTTTTATGCTTTCTGTTGTCAGTAGAGGTATTTTTAAGCCCGTGATACAGTATAAATAAACTAAAAAAAAAAAAAAAAAAAAACTGTAAAACAAAAGGCAGCTTTCAGTGTGCCAGCATAAGAAACCAGTCAAAGCACACAAAGATGTCATTTCTTAGGCGTGAGGATATTCATGAATGAAAAATATTTGGTTTTGAACTGATTAGTTGATTAATCAGTAGTCAGAACCATACACTGATCAGCCTTAACATTCTGATCACCTGCCTATTATTGTGTAGGTCCCCCCTTTGCTGCCAAAACAGCTCTGACCTTCTGATGCTCACGTTCCCATTGTAGGGGCTTTCAGCAGTGGACAGGGGTCAGCATGGGCACTCCGACAGGTCTGCGACTACACAACCCCATACACAGTAAGCTGCAATGCACTGTGTGCTGACACCTTTCTATAAGAAACCTGCATTAGGTTTTCCAGCAAACTGTGCTACAGTAGCTCTTCTGTAGGATCAAACAACACAGGCTAGCTTTTCACTCACCACGCAAAGGGCATCTTGACCCTGTCGTTGGTTCACTCTCTGTCCTTCCTTAGACCACTGTTGGTAGGTACTAACCACTGCAGACTGGGAACACCCACACAGACCTGCAGCCTGGGAGATGCTCTGGCCAGCCATCATAGTTTGATCCTTATCAAAGTCAATCGGATCCTTATGCTTGCCCATTTTTCCTGCTTCCAACACATCAACCTCGAGGACATGCTGACAGGTACCATTATAACAAGATAATCAATGTTATGCACTTCACCTGTTCACAGTGTTATGGCTGATCAGTGTATAAAGATGGACATTGTGACAGCTCCCAGAAGTGAAGTCTCCGTGAGTCGATCACACCCTGGTGGCTGGTTGCAGAATATGGGCCATAAAAACCATCCCCTCTATGTTGATGGATGGGACATGAGCTTTGAGCCAAAATAAAAATTCAATGTACAAAGCAAATTAATTTTCCCAAAGGTGATTTCTGTCATTTTATACAGATATTATCACATGAATTTAAGTACAAGTGGTCATTTTTCTGAGATTAGTTTTTAATAAATTAATTGATGCTATAAAAGTGAATGTCAGGTGATTAACAGTTTTGATTGGAGGCCTGATACTGCAGCTCTACCTCTGGTTACTATACTGTGCAGAATCTGGTTGCAAAAGATATCACGAAAGCAAGATGGCCACCCCTGCAATAATTTGGCTTCACATATTGGCGTCAATAATTTTGCACAGGAAGTAGTGTGATGCATTGTCTTCGGTCTGTGGTTAGAACAAAAATATTTAACAAGAATTTTGATAGCTGCCTAATTAGTGAAAAAAAACTAATGGGAAAATATCAATGGATGAAATACCCAGACAGGAATGTTTTTAAACAGATAGATATATTAGAGCAAAGTCTGACAAAATTAAAATTAAACACAAAACTCATAAATATGAAAACAGCCTTGTCACTGAGCTGTTTATTGTGAAGTAAAATGGATTGATGCGCTCACTGTATAAATAATATAAACAGCAAAATCTTTCTCTTTATCCAGGGTCAGAGTTTCGAATCTCAGCGCCTGCAGTCCACATGTCGAAGTGTCCTAAGGCAAGACACTGAACCCCCTCAACCCCCCCCCCCCGTTGCCCCCGATGGTTAGAACCATCAGTCAACTCAACTGGCTGCCTTGGTTCTGTACCGGAAACGCATTTCTTGGTGATTATCCTTATATCAGTAAATGCCGTCAAATTGTCAAACTCTATGATCAATCACAAACAAAACAAGCCAATGACTGATTCCAGCTTTTAAACATAAGGATTGTTTTGCTTGTCTCAGCTTTAGACAACATTGTGAGCTGAATCCTTCTTGGATTTGGAACACTGATCAGACTAAATGAATCATAGAAAAACTGCATTAAATGCTGTCCCAGTCCTTTCTGTTATTTTACTGTCTTCTATAAAAGGCTGAACAGTAATATTAAGGAAAAACACATCCAGGCTGCTATAGGCTCAGTCACATGAATTCCCAGAGCTACAAAATTGCAACATTTTATATGTGATCTTGAGAGAGGAACAAGTGGGATGCTTATCAAAAGAATGCATGTATTTACCTGCCAAGAATATGTTTAATTGACACTATGAAGAATGACATTTCTTTGAAATATGCCAATGTATCAACTACCTAGTCCATTTTATGTATATAGAAGAAGCAGCTAATCTGAAGCCTGCATGATACAAAGTCACTGGATTACTGACTTGTTTGCCTCATGGTCAGAGGGAGCATAAACTGGACCACAGCTCAACAGGGACAACGTCTGACTATAGGCATTTTAACTCATACTCTACCAGTCAAGTGTGACAGTTGACACCTCGGGATTCACCTGCCAAATACAACAGTTACTGCTATTTGGTGTCCAGCAGCTGAGTAAGTATTGACAGAAAACGTTGATTAATGGTATCCCTATTGCTCTTTTCACATTCATCTATCTGTATTACGACAAGCCAATACCATACTGTATGCAAGTGAATATCCACTTTGCAGGTCACCACTTGCTTCAAGGAAGACACCTTCACTTTTCACACTGCATTTATAAAATGCAGGGATTTACAGTATAGCTCACAGACGAGCTGAAGTTTACTCTTTTGTTACTAACAAGTCAATTATGTTGACATGGTCAACGACTGTGCTGTGAACAGCTCAGATTAGAAAAACATGCTTTCTGGATGAAGCCATAATTATCACCTATGCAATGTCAGTGTTTTGACTGTAGGAGAACAATAAAGTTGCTTATCAAGTCAAGTTTCTTTCAGTCAATTGATTGAACATGTATTTATACAGTAACTGTCATCAAACATGCTTTAGATTGAACATGTATTTATACAGTAACTGGCATCAAACATGCACAAAATAAAGAAAGATAAAATACAGAGTACAAGATAAAAAGTAAAACACATGAAAGAACACAAAAAGTGTCAGGACTCTACTGGAAACTAAAAGCCAGTGTACACAGGTAAGTGTTTAACTTGGATTGAAAAAGTGTCAGGTCTGTAGTAGAACAAATACTGTAGGAGCAGTCACAGTAAAAGCACAGCCACCACTTCCACCTAGCCCTCAGAACTTCTAGGAGAAGCTCCATTTGGTTTACATTGTCAGCTGATTAGTCTACTGTTTACTGTGGTGTACAGACCTTAAATATCTTGTGTTACTTTTTTTTAGGGCTACGTATGGCTAGTATGTATAGGTAATCCTCTTTCAGAGAGATGAATGAGCCCAGTAACAAAAACCAGTGCAAACATTGGAGTGGTGACTATATTATTTTGTCTCTTGTCATAAAATGCAGAAACTTTGATAACACTTGATTAGCATTTTTGGATGGCCTCTGTTTCAGCTACAGTACGACACAAAAGACTTTATGTATTAGAGTAAACAGCAACAAATTGTCCAATAAATTGTTTGCATAATTACAGATTCCCACCCCTCACATGGCAGAGCCATGCTGGTGGTTCCATGTAGTATCCTGACTAATTTCTCATTTACTCCTCTTTGCATCAAATAACAGGCTTTTCTCAAAGTGATCTTGAATGCCTCCTTTTCTCCCATGTTAGAAGAGCTCAGCATTTTTATATGCAAACAAATGGCTATACAACAGTATATGTGACAAATACTCAAACCAACAAATGCATTTTAAATAAAACATTCAACAAATTGTATTATTACAGGGTACTGTACACAGGTTACTGTACCAGTCAACAGAATTCTTTTTCATGGCTTTTTTACCTGTGTAAAGAAACGTACAAATTATCAATATAAAGCACTATGCTATGCAATTCTAGGTGGCTGTGCAGGGGAAGAGGCATTCTGTGGACTTACTGTGGTCCAACCTGTCTACGATTGAGTCTTCATTACACACATCACTGTTCATATCTAAACTGCACTGGTGTATCTTCAGCTCAGTGCATTAAGCCTGTGACCCCGTGGAGCAATTGACCACAGGTCACTGTTGTAAATTTGTAAATTCATATTGAGGAAAGCACAAACCTACATATGTACTTTGTATTTGTAATTTCTTGAAGTTGCAACTTCTACATATTTTCTATATGATTTGACTTATACAAGAGTTTACAAAAACACATTTTTGTGTACAACTCATTGATTTATTCACAATAAATTAATATTATTGGCAGCTGTCTTACTTCATAGTCCTCTGTAACAAGACTGTAAAAACATACAGTAGCCTGGTTCTGATTTAAATACAAGTAGTCTAATTCATCTGTACAGTATGTCAATCTTGGTAATATAAGGCGAATAAAAGGCAGACTCTGTTTTGAAAGGATGGTTTAGTGTCTCGGTGATGTCTCCTATGACTTCTCCGAATGGAAATTAGGTCACACTGTCTATTCTAAACGGGGACCGATATTGGACCCATCTCATCTGAACTTCGTCCAGAATTATTACCCAATAAAAATAAATATAAAGGGTTGGCGAAAATGACAAAAAGGAATTTTTAGTCTAAATGGATCTTGAAAATATAACTGACTTGAACTTCAAGTATCTGGCATGGAAACATCATCTCTTTAGACCAAAACGGGGTCACCATAGCGATGCTTATATAACCGGTGGCGCTGTGTATAAAAGTATAGCCGGTTTTCCCTTAAACAAAACCCTGAAAACTGCCAAAGACACCCGTCTTACCTTGTGCTGGCTCCCCAGAGGTGATATTTATGTCAAGCCTAAAGAAAGAAGCATGTCTTCTCCCGGTTAAGATGTATGGGGAAGTGCTGTGTACCTGGATGGTGCCTATAGCCACACTGAGATTCCCTCTTGTCTCCTGCTTGCTTTCTACTGCTGCACTGTTGTTTCATAAGAGTTCATTGCGCATGCCCCACTTTCTTATCCCACTATTATGCCGCGTTCAGGACACAGCAGATAAATACCGATAGAGCCTACTTGTCGAAAGCTGGTTGAACGCATCAACACGTCGCAGCAGTTTTAAAATGAAAATGAAAATGAAAATAATACGAAACACAGCAAAATAGCTACGTGTAATACTATGTTAGTAATGCTGACCTAAACTTTATTCTAAGTCTATTAATTCAGTTCAAACTCTAACATTTACTTAAAGAATTATTTTCAGCTTTTATATGCTTTTGCGCAAATATTCTATGATAATTGTGAGTACAGAATTGGACATTGAACATCAAAAAATGTGGTTGCCTATTTTTTCATCTGAGCTCCAACATCAATCGTAATAATACGTTAAAAATATCATGTTTATCTTCTTTCCCACAGTTCCGAAATGCAGCACTGGCCCTGTCAAACGTGACCAGCGAAGTCTTTCCAATCCGGCGTTGCCATTGGTCGGTTTACCAACACGTGTATGGTGCCGGGTCACGTTTAAGACGCATGGAAATACGGAAGTCTATCAACTCAGGAGCAAGTTTTTTTATACTAACAAATGCAAATGTGAATTTTGGCACATTTATGACTGATACAACACAGGATGTAGCATTTAATGCAATGATAATTATTGGGATTTCTTTGGGGATAAATGTAAGTTTATGAAAACGCAGCAAGATCTCCGAATTTATCACAAAGAATTGTCTCAGTACTTCTTGTTGCTCAGGTTGATGGAAAATAAGAATACTTTAAGTCTGTATGAGTTAGCAGTGAAACTTGGACTTATAGAGAACCCGTAAATCCCCTCTTTTTGTTTGCATTTTATTTATTTGTTTATTTATTTTTCCCCTGTCCTGAATGAAAATTTTTCCCTGACATAATAATAGTGTTCATAATTATTTCATGTCCTTTGTCTTTCAAATATACTCCAAAAATGATACTTTCTCTTGTGAATCCCTGTAAGTCAGCTATTTTAGAAAACAACCAGTAGGAGGTATCATCCCAAAAAGTCTTAGTATGTTTCTGATAAAAAAAATAAATGATCTGTTGTTTCTACATTTTATTCACAAAAGTTACATATATTACAGTCTACACCAAAGCGGAGTCTTAGAAATTCTCCAGAGGTATACATTCCAATGGATTTCCATTGCTTTTGTAGATAAACCATTCTAATTTTTCAGCCTGTATTTTAGAGTAAAATTGGATTATGTCATTACTGCATGGTAAACATAGATATATAGTAAACATTTTAAAAACTGGCAGATAAAGGAGTTTGGATGTTTGTGGTCTTTAATGTAATGACTGTCAACCAAAAGCAACTATCCACATTTCATAACCCACCTGCTTTATATTCTTTAACCATTTCAGCTTTTTTAATAGATTTAGTTTTTCTATTACATACAGTATATAATCAAAGTTGGCTTGGTTTATATCTTTCATAGCTGTTTTAGGAGCTGCCATAGAATAAACAGGGTATATGAATCTGGAAATACTTTCCATCTTTGTCAAGAAAATGCAATCAAAATAAATAGATCTCTGTGTGAATAAACCTTGAAAAAAGATTTACATGCATTAATAAGGTTATAGATGTTGCGATTTGTTAGTGGGTTTACATTTTTTGTTATTTGGATATGTATTTTACTACTGACTTGATGGGGATTAGCCTTGTAGTGAAGACAAAGATCAGAGTGTATCAAGACTGAGATAAGACCAAGATGTAAAGGGGTTGAGACTGAGTTAAGATTAAGACCAGACCAGCGCAGTTAAAATGAATTTGATAGTCTGATAGTACTGGCTTGTCTGTGTTTCAGTGACACTAATGGCACTATACAGGAGTGAAGTTACTGAATATTTTTCCCTATAAAATTCCCCATAATTATTAAAAAGCTGTAAGTATGTCTATGTTGATATTTGGGTCCATGGAGTGACTGAGTGCGGTCAAAAGAGTCCATTAAGCTTCTAAATCCATTTGCTGGTTGAGTGTTAGGAAAGCAAACATGAATGGTAAAATCACCACAAACCAGGAGCTGGTTGTATTTTGGTACAATTTCTGCTAGAAACTCTGAATATGCTTGGATAAACTCCTCATTAAATTTCGGTGGATGTGAAACCAAAGCACATAGCACAGGGCAAGAAATGTGAACTACAAAGAACTGAAGCTCAAAACTAAAATAATAATCCATAGTGATTAATCAGTTCTAGGTTTTTGCACACTCATTAGTAATAATTTATTCAGTGTACCTAAATGTACCTAAACCTAAATAAATATTGGCTAAATAATGGGGTATGAGTTGCAGGCCAGAGGGTCAGTCATTCTATGCATGTACTGAGGGCAGGAATTGGCAAGATTCAGAACTTGCCTGAGAGTCACTGGGGTTTTAACATTTCTTGGGTATTAAAAAGTAATTTGATAGTTGTCAGTACATCCAGTAGTACATAGCAACAATAAACTGTTAATAGTTAATTCTGTATACTTAATGTTCTGAAATGTAAACAAATGTAAGCAAAAAATTTTTTTTGCATTAGTTTACCCATTATTCAATTACTTTGTGTTATTTTAACCATTTATCCTTTACTGATGGCTATTTCAACCATTCCATCCCTATTAGCATTTTCACCAGTTATTCATTACCTTGTTTATGTATTACTTTAAGCTAACTATTTTAACTGTTTATCTGTTAATTGTAACTGTTTATATATTTAGTTAACTATTTTCAGCCATTAAAACTTACTTTTAGCTTTTTCACAAACATCATCTCTTACTTCTAGCCAACTGTTTGAACTTTTTAAACATGACTTTTACCTAACCTTTTAAACCATTTATCCATCACTTTTAGCTAGCTGTTTCAGCATATATATACTGTATATTCTAAAATTCTATTAAGAAAAGAGATATTTCCATGTACCCCCTGGCAACTGCATAATTATTCATTGGGGCACAAGAGCCTATGTTCATGCTACTGCACAATGTGTCAGGATATTGTATATTGCAGTATTGCATATAAAGCCATCCTATTTGGCTTTTGACCCTTAATGCAAAGTAATGTCCAGGTGGGACAGAGCAGAGAGGTACTCCAGTAACTCCAAATAGGTAAAAATATCTTGTATTTAACAATGAAAAAGTAAAGATCAACAGCCATCACTTTTCTAGCAGAGTTGCCTTCTGCTTACTGTCGGATTCATTTCAAAATCCTTCTTATGATTTACAGAGCCCTAAATGGGACCACTCCCCTTTCCATCCATGGCCATCCAAGCCATTATGTTCTGACCAGAATGGTAAATGGTCTTATACTTGTATAACACACTTCTATGCACTGCAGCACACTCAAAGTTTTTTCATGCTATTTGGCCAGTCACCCATTCACATTCCCAAATTCACACACTGGTGACATCATTGAGAGTAACTGGGGGTTCAGTGTCTTGCTCAAGGACACTTCAACATGTGTACTGAAGAATCCAAGAATCAAACCGCCAACCTTCTGGTTAGGAGACAACCTGCTCTACGGCCTGTGCCACAGCCGCCCAAATGCTGAATGCTTAGGTAATTTGATCAGATGCTACTTGTTGTCACCGTGGTGAAGGCCCGTGGTGAACATGCCTTTTCTTGGGTTCTATGTGTAATAAAAAGCTGATAAACTATTCTTGTGAGTAGATGCCATTTTCTCTAATGTGATGTATTCAGTCAGAAGGTTGGTCCAGTGGTTTACATGTAGTGATTTTTTTTGATTTCCAGTTTTGAAAGATTGTTTTCTTGGCAATAGCTAGAGAAATGAGGAATGGGTTTTTGTATTTAATTGGTAGGTGGTTGACTTCTATGATATTACCGAGTAAGCAAAGTGATGGAGAAGGAGAGATTCTACAGCCCAAGATGGTGGAGAGTTTCTCTGTCACTGCTATCCAGAGGGAATAAACTGGTTGGCAGGTCCAAGTAGCATAAAATTAACTGTTGGTGCAATCTAGAGTGCATTGTGAGCAGATGTCTGTCAGTGAAACCCATTTTGAACATTTTACTTTCTGTAATATGGGTCCTATAAATGGTCTTGTATTGATCATAGAAAAGATGTTATTGCAAATTTCTGTCCAGAAGTTGGAGCTGAGGGAGAGAGTTAAATCATTTTCCCATTTGAGTTTTGGTATTGTTATTGTTGAATCTGTATTTGATATGAGTCTAGCTAGTATAGCTTGGATATTATTTTCTTGGAGGATGTAATTGTCATAATTTCTTCAATTAATTTGGAAGGCTGTAGTGGGTTATTGGTTACACTAATCTTTGACTTATATATGGATTTTAGGTGATTGTACTGGAGGAACTGTTCTCTCTGAACTCCGTACTTCTGGATCAGTGTATTAAATGATATGAACTGGTTATTTTCAAATAGGTGATGTAAGTGAGTGATTCCTTTGTGTTGCCATGCTGGGAAATAGATAGGGTTATTATGCAGTTGGAAATCAGGGTTGTGCCAAATTGGAGTGTATCTACATGGTGTAAGTGATGATTTAGTGATTTTGTTTACTTTCCACCAGGCTGTCAGAGTTGAGAGGATTGTGATGTT